>NW_022990139.1:37500-167500 GCF_902827175.1 Gymnodraco acuticeps | reverse complement strand
ACAGATAACGGCAAACTATCTAGAAGCCCAAGCTGTGGCTTCACTCACCATTTCACCGATGTTGTATGCCTCGTTTGTGTTCAGCACTCCCGAAAGCTGCGTGTCGACAGATTCTGCACCCAGAGTCTGTTTGTTTCTATCAAAGAGAGCAGAGGAGGGGTCTGTGGAAAGACATTATCAACAGTCACAGAAAACACTGTTAAAGGATGAACTATTATTATATCTGCAGTCAAACCAAGTCATATCTGTCTTTCGACTCCACTTCGAGCGTTAGAACGATTAACGAAGCACTTTTATACTAATAAAGGACTGGATTACCTAAAGCCAGTTGAGTAGCACTTGAAATGTTTGGCTCTATGAAACCTGATGTACTTATATGATTCTGTTTTCTTCAAGGTTGTGTCTTCCTGGTCGAATGTACTTATTGTAAGTCGCTTTGGACAAAAGCGTCAGCTAAATGCAATGTAATGTAATGTAATGTAGAACACCTGCTGGCAGTCAGTGAATATCGAAAAGTTCTCCTTGTCTGCAGACAGCCTTGATTCAGACCTTTTTAATGACTGACATCTGACTCATTTGAATCAGTGGTTCTGCTGTAAACATAAATCTGATACTTGTAGTGTGGATCCAGGCAAGAACATACAATCATCAATGCTACCTAGAGCTATACATGCTACTGTACAAGTGTGTTCCTTAAAAGCGACAGAGTACAGGCACTGTCTTAAACTTGCTTTAAGGGATTTAGATTGTTTTGAAGTGGGCTTGTGTGAGGTCCACAGTCTGTGTTTTAAATGATGTAGTAGATGACGCCACATTTTTTTGAAATAACAGACCGGAGTACTAAGATGGAAGCGAAATACATTTTAGCCATCTGAGAGAAAGGCACACCTTTCAAAAAAATCAGTTTATCAGTTCAAGCTATATTTGAATATTTGCTTTGCCGTTATCTCTGCTCTCTTCAAAACCACCAGACGCCATCGACAAACATATTCATTTCCCTCACAGAACCTTCTTGTTACTGCTACCTTGATCGGTTATTTTGATGGTGTTATTGAGCGAATTTGGTGTTTTAGGGCGCCATTATCTCGTTGGCTAGTCCTAATGAAAGTGAAATGTACGCTTTTGGTTCATATTTTTTTGTTTTACACAATTTAAATCAATGAATTTGCTGAAGGACGTGTTCAAAAGAGTTGTTTTTCTTTGGTGATACTGGCAAAAATCAGTTTTAGTGTCCCTACTGAACATATTTGGAAAGTGAAAGCCTCCAATTTACCAAAAAGATCTTGTTCCACTATCTATAATCCCACTTCTTGCTGTCTCTGTTTGGTGTCTGCGGTTCTGACCTGTTGTAAAAATGTTCAGCTATGTATGTCAACTCGCTTTCAACGCAGCAACAGATCTATAAATGCATCAGAACAGGTGCTCACTCCAGCCCAAATGCACCACCGACCCACTTTGTAAACTAAATCACTGCTGAGTGCTTGTCATTCGCTGGTGACCTTTACAGGCTAAACCCTTATTCAGTTTAAGCTGATTTATAGATTATAACATGAACTTTTCACACATCTGTGATGCATCAGACATTTGTACAGGTATTTAAACCGTGTATTATTTCCTGATAGAAGTCAAGCTGATCAGCGCGGTTAAACCTCTGCTCGCTCTTTTTCAACCAGTTTCTCACCTGCTCAGCATGACATGACTTCAGATGAATCGGGACGGCTGCTCTGAAGGGAGCCATTATGCTAACGTCAGATATATTTGTCACAACCGCAGAATGTGACCAGAATGTTTCCGACTGAGACCATTAAAATGTCATGCTTATTTTTCACTGTCATATACGGTTCCAAACAGCCATGCAGTATAATCACAGTGTGCGGATGCAGCTGTCAGTTTCCCAGCCTCGGGCAGATTTTTGTGACCCCCGGTGCAGATGTTATGAGAGTGTTTGTGATGACCTGTAGAATCAATGCATGTGAACACATCTGGGAGAAGTGCGTGGCATTTGACCAAAATGTAACATAAAGGATTTTACTGAAATACTGAAGATATGGAATAAAGCAATTATACTCCAGTCTTTTCCATTCAGATATGTTGTTAGCAGAAGCCGAGCGAGCCCTCCATCATTCATCAGCCTTTAAAGAGAATGGAATATGTCACATATATATTCAATTGATTCATGTATTCTCAGCAGCCTTCAGAGCCTAATCTAATTAATGCTCTCTGTGAAGAACATGGGCTTTGGGAGGGTTCAGCTGCAGAATATTTCTCACTGAGGTGGGTTTGATTATTAGCCGTCTCGGTTTCCCAGCCAGAATCTGTAAACACTGTGATCCCCTATGAGAAGAGCTGATATTTATCTACGAGAACACACAGGCCTTCTGGATATTCTCAGGCAATTTCGGCGGTGGATTTGACCAGAAACACTTAAAATTCCTGTCCGATTCTGAAAAAAGATCCATACGAGATAGCGGCGGTGTTGAAGCAGCTGGGAGGTAAAAAGTTGTTTTGTTAAGTACACAGGGAGAAGGCAATCTAAAATATGCACCTGGTTGTTGGGGCATGATTTCGCTTTATGAAATTCTTGCAAATGGAGTTTTTTTAATTAAATAATTTGTGAATAATTCCCAACAACAGTGAGCCTTGGTTTCCCTCCATCGATCTTCTGCTCGGAGTTAGTCGTGTTAGATGTCTTGGAAGCGGGACAGCGAGGCGTCGTCGCTTTCCGCCACAGTGGCAGCTGCTTTCCCCAATTCACCAGATGCTTTCACCGTGCAGCCAGACAAACACATTTCCAGAAGAGAACCGGGGTTTTGCAAATGGTTTGTTACCTCCAGGAACGGCTGGTGGAGCAAACCAAACAATAATTGTTCCGCTCATTTCCCACCTTGTTTGGAACTGACACGCTGAGTTTGACTCGTGCTGTTTTCAGTGTGTGTCGGAGATATAAGATAAGATGGAACTTTATTAATCCCGTGGGGAAATTCAGTAGTTTAACAGCAACAGGGTAAGATTTGAAAAACAGGACAGCACAGATTAATACAATTAAGGATAACATCAAAGATAAACGTTTAAAATGGTAAATAACTATAAAATAAGTGAATGAAATTGAACATATACAATATACAATATATTGTGTGTGTGTGTGTGTGCGTGTGTGTGTGTGTGTGTGTGTGTGTGTGTGTGTGTGTGTGTGTGTGTGTGTGTGTGTGTGTGTGTGTGTGTGTGTGTGTGTGTGTGTGTGTGTGTGTGTGTGTGTGTGTGTGTGTGTGTGTGTGTTGTGTGTGTGTGTGTGTGTGTGTGTGTGTGTGTGTGGCCTAGCATTACTATACTTGTGGGGACCTAAATCTGTTTACATAGTCACGTATGGGGACTCGCCTCCCTTATGGGGACAAATTGGAGGTCCCCATAAGGGGAATCATTAATTTTAGGATGAAGACTTGGTTAGGGTTAGGGTTAGGCATGTGTTGGTTATGGTTAAGGTTAGGATAAGTCTCCAGGAAATGCATGTAAGTCAATGTAATGTCCCCTGAAGTGATGTATACATGGTATTTGTGTGTGTGTGTGTGTGTGTGTGTGTGTGTGAAAACAATGTGTATTTTATATCCAGTTATAATATAGTATAATATATAGTTATTGATCCCAATTTGGGATTTTTTTTGCGCCGCAACAGCATAAAAAGACAAGGCATTGTACATTAGAGAAATTAAAAGACTAGAAAATAAACAATTCAAAATGTAAACATCTCAAATAGAAATAAAATAGCATTACAAAAAAGAAGTAGAATGTTGAAATACAAATTTACAATAACAAAAATATAAAACAGGATATTATATATACATTAAGTGTGTAAGGAATGGAATATTGAATTGAATATAAGTGTAAAATGTACAGTGTGAGTTCAAGTCCAGGCATTGTCACTTTTGCTGTAACGCCGTCAATGTCCCCGCTGCAGGACTAATTAAGGGATTCTGATTCTGAATATACCCTTTTAAACTGTAGACAGTATTCGTGTACGAGACCTCGAGGGCATCTGTGGCAGGCAGATGCTTTCATTGACGGCGCTTTAATGATATGAGTGACTGCTGCGTGCCTCTCAACGTCCAGCTGCCTGATTTGATAACAGGGTGAGGGGAGCGGCTGGCACGACCCACTGCAGAGTGAATGTTCGGCGAAAAGAGCCACGAGCCATCGAGCCACGCAGACTACCTTTGCATGACAATTAGGGAGAAGCATGAGGTGCTGCCTGGCCTCCAGGAGTGGACACATGAGAGAGGAGAAGTCAGCGGGGGAGCAAACTCTCTACAGATCTGCATCTGTCAGGGGCTCTCGCTGTGTCTGCTTAAACATTTAATTGGATCGTGATTAAATAATCTGGCCTCGATCCTCATTTGATGTTATTGAGCAGAGTATTTTAAAGGTCCCCTATTATACTGTTTTTCATCAATATATTATAGGTCTCAGATATACACAAAACATGTCTCTGAAGTGTTTGGCTCCAAACACCAAACAAAATCATTGCAGCATTACCCACAATCCCCTCTGTTTCAGCCCTGTTTCCAAAGTGCTGATTCTCTGTCTGTTACTTTAGATGAAAATAAGGAGCCCCTCCCCACGCCCCTCTGAGAGACATTTGGTTACAAAGAACACATTAGAGTACTACTATCTAGCAGATCGCGTTCACACCGGAATAATACCTTGGTTGCTGATTGGCTAATGGTTACACAAGCCAAAAAATCGTTATGACATCACAAAGTGACCAAAATCTGATCAGCTCATTTTCAGACAGGTTTTTATAGAAATGGATCAGGACGTAAAGAGAGAGAATCTTTGTTCCTGACACTTTCAGAGTCTCTTTCCACAGAGGGGACACATGTTGAGGTAGAAGAGACATGAAGAAGAGGGGACACATGTTGATGTAGAAGAGACATGAAGAAGAGGGGACACATGTTGATGTAGAAGAGACATGAAAAAGAGGGGACACATGTTGATGTAGGATAGGCATGGAGAAGAGGGGACACATGTTGATGTAGAAGAGACATGGAGAAGAGGGGACACATGTTGATGTAGAAGAGACATGAAGAAGAGGGGACACATTGATGTAGAAGAGACATGAAGAAGAGGGAACACATGTGGATGTAGAAGAGACATGAAGAAGAGGGGACACATGTTGATGTAGAAGAGACATGGAGAAGAGGGGACACATGTTGATGTAGAAGAGACATGAAGAAGAGGGGACACATGCTGATGTAGAAGAGACATGAAGAAGAGGGGACACATGTTGATGTAGAAGAGACATGAAGAAGAGGATTTTGCATAATAGTTGACCTTTAATATATGTGGTGCAGAATTCAGGGATCCACAGTGTTGTGTGCCTGACACGATGTATCTTTATATGTGTGGTGTTGTTTGTTCCCCATCTCCTTTCTGCAGAGATAATCTTTTGAGATGAATGAGCCTGGGTTTGTATCCTCCTCAAGCGTACTCATAATATTGAAAAGATACCAGTACTTCCAAACAAAGATCATTTTTTATTGTTGTTCTAGAAAAGTGCCATGGTGCCTTACACCCATATATATAAACATGTAGATGTAGCATTACGAATTTGTGCGGGTCTAAACATCGGCCATATTAGACACATCAAGATCATACACACAAGCAAAAAGAGGGTTAGGAAAGACTTCATGTCTAACCCAACTCTAACTTGTATAATCTCAACCGATTGTCATGAAATTGAGTCTGTTATATTTGAGAAATTGATCATGCTACAGGTTACTCTTCGGCATAACGTTTTAATTCACACCAAAATAATAACCTTCGGAATAACCACAACTTCCTTTAGGACATAATCTTTGAAATATTTTGTGAGTTACTCCTAAAAATGTTGGTTTCAGCATCTTCTTTTATTGTTACAAAGCCATCATGTTTTCTCTTATTGTTTAAATATTTAAATAACAAATGTACACCTCAAGCACATCAATAAAAAAGCGTGACCAATGAAAAAATGTCCTTGGCCTCCTATTTCAAAAATGTGACTCAAGGCAGTCTATTCTCATGCAGAACGTATTTGGCTTGGCTTAGTCACAGAGCAACTCTTCCATTTCTTCCCTTTTTTTGGCATAACGACCGCCAATGTTAGCTGCGGTTATGAAAACTCCTGGATCTGTCTCCTGGAAGTCAGCCTGTAGGCGTCCAAGCATCCTTATCATCCCTTTAGGAGCCACAATGCTACCTATTATTTGTTTACGTCACTTTTATTTGTATTTGTTGAGCACTTCCGTTAATTGTCACGTGGGTGTTGTTTGTGTATATAAGTCACCTGTTTCATGTCGAGTGCGGATGACAGAGGGTGAGCTCGCGCTGTCATTTTTCTGTTGACCGTGTTGTCCCTATAGTTACTGTGTTTTGATTTGGTTTATTAAATACCGTCAGACTATCTTACTTCAGTATGGAATTTCTCATTGAAAACACGTCGCAGTTTATAGCCAAGCTTAGCCTCTCGGCGACTCAAACTGAACGGGAAATTGAGCCGCCACAATCCCCACGACTGCACCATTTACTCCAAAACATGGCCGCCCGTCACTCTGATCAGTCTCATTCAGAGGTCGTGGAGGGATCGATTTCAGAAGCACGGCGGGACAGTAGATAGTGTAAGCATGAGGTTTAAATCGCCAGGCCTTGGGGACCTTTAAACGGTGCCACGTCAGCCCTCGTTACTGTCAGCCTCAACAGAGCAGGTTGTGTGTGCCATCCTCATTACCCGCCGTGTCCATCACTTGCCTGGCAACTGGAGGAGGGAAGAGATATTATAGCCGGAGCTGCTACTTCCGTCTCCCGGTTGACATTTCCCCCTTAAACTGTTTATTTACAATGCAGAATGAATGGGTGGCGGCCAGGAGAAGCTGGCCGTCAACCGGCATTGTCAACAACTCTGGCTGTTGGTGACAGGAAATTGGCAACTGTATTTCTGTTCCCACTGATTTCACTATCCGTCTCTCCTCTCCTTTGCTCTCACACTGTCCCTTCTGTCTGTCCCTTTTTTCTCGCTCTCATCAGTCTGCTCTCTTTAGCAAACAGCTGCAGTTTGGTGCCTCATACCTTATTTTGACAGCCTTCATTTGCAAGTCTGACACCGTACACAAACACATGTATCCTTGCCGCTGATGAATCTACTTGAAGAATCCAATACATCTAGTGCAGAGGAATCAAAACATGTGTTGTTTCTGGTAAGTGTTCTGGGCAGCAGTCGCTGAGACCTTAGACACTTGGGAATCAGAGGGTCGCCGGATCAAGTCCCTGAACAGAGCAAGTATTTAATGTGGTCTAGCAGCTGCCCACTGTTACAAAGACTAGGAGTGGGTAAAGGGAGGCAGTAACTCAGGGGGTTGCAGCTGATATGCAAATCCTGGTCCGAAATATGATCCCACATACTGACAACATGTCGGAGTATCTTTGGGCAAGACACTCAACCTTAATTGCTACGGTGGGAATGTCTAACCTATTGACTTCAAGGTAAATTATAAATTGACTATTTAAATCGACCTTTATCCAGTCTTTACGACTCCTCCAAGCGCTTTGCATACTACAAAACATTATTTGTAGAGAGCGATGTAAGGCAAGGCAAGGCAAGGCAAGTTTATTTATATAGCACTTTTCAAAGTGCTTTACAAAAAATGAAAGACATTAAGAAAATGGCATTTAAAATCAGTCATTAAAAGAAAAGCTAATAAAATAAACATTAAAAGAAAAAATACATGGATAAAAGTTACAGTGCAGTCTAAGATATGAATAGTTCAATATAATATGTACCACTTTTTTCTCTAGTTACGGGCAAATGCTGGCCATTATATCTATAGAAGGCATGACCTAAGATTGATCAGTTTTAGACATTTAGATTGTACCTCAAGAACCACTGTGATAAGTGGTTTTGCTCGTTCACTCACATTCACACACCGTTGGCCATCGGGAGGAACTAGGGATTAAGTATCTTGCCCAAGGATACATCGACATGTTGACTGAAGGCACTGGGATAGAACCCACAGCCTCCCGATTGAAAGACGACTGCCCTACCTTATTAAAAGTGTAATAAAATAATATGTGATGTAATGTTAAGATCCTGTAATTCAGGGTCATGACCACCAGTATTTTGTTTGAGATGTAGCACTGAAGACTTATAAAGGGAAGTTGTTATTTGACGGAGAAGATTTTTGATTGATAGGATCTCGAAGGCTTTCAGTTGGATCCTATTGCAGTGGTTCTTAATGTATAATCTCAATGTCCAAACAGTCTGAGGTCATGCCTGCTATAGATATACTGGCCAGCGATTGCCCCTGACAACATGGTGATTAAGACCTTTACTGATAGAAAGTTCCTTGATTCCCTCTCCAATCCAGGCCAACCCCCAAGAGACACTTTCTCATCTCAAGGACTTCCTTCAATCTCGCCTCTCGCTCACTCACTTTCCCTCTCCAGTGTCTTTCTCTCACTTGTTTTCAAAGCTGACAAATGAAAAGGATAAAGAGCAGGGATTGGGGGGGGGGGGGGGTGCGAGATAGAAAGCTGATTAGATTAGAAGAACATGCTGGATTTAACACTCTCCTAATGAGCACTACAAAGGATCCAAGCTCCGTCTCTGGGGGTTCGTGAGGGATGTTACGCATGATACAGTGGAGGGAAATGGTTGAGTATGGGATGAGCTTCTGCTTGTGTGTAACACTCATCAAGGTGAAGTAGAGGTTACTTTGGGACTTTCCTGTCCCTTCTCTGTGGCTCGGAAACCATTTTAATTGCTGTTGAATGCGGATAATGTGGGAATCTCCGTGGGATTCTGAAGCACAGGAAGAGGAGAGTATGGAGACTGCCGAGGGACATGTGGAAGCATTTTGGACTTTTTTTGGAGGGGACGTGCAGGGAGGCTTTGTGTGGGTTTTCCTAATGGTATCCTCAAGTAGTTTGTGCATTTATAGTTTTGATAGGGGGATCTGGGACTACCAAGGGGTGTGGAAGTTTTGAAATGCCTCTCAGTGCGTATACTTTATAATTTCAAACAGAGTAAAACAAAGTTAGTGTGAAAACAAAGGTGGAATTTTTTTTAGCACTGACTTTTTACAAACTTTTGACGTCATGGGCAATCGGCAAGGTTAACTTCTCCCTTAAAGGGGCCCTATCATGCTTTTTGAGGTTTCTCTTTCCTGTTGTGTGTTGTATAGGTTTGTATAGGGTACACTATCCACCCGGTCTGAAACGCCTCCATTGGACTCCTTTGTTTACTTCAGGCACATTAGGCGCTTTCACACCAAGTACTTTTCCCAGGAATAGTTCACGGAACTTTTATTTCCTGGAACTATCTAGTAAATCGCGTTCACACCGGAATAAGTCCCTGAGGGAGCCGCTGACGTCACTTCTTCTTCTTCTGCTTTAGGTTTACTGGCAGGCCGCAAACAACTTCACGGCGTATACTGCCACCCGAAGTCCCCGGACAGAAGTCCCCGGAGACTCCCAGCAGCTTCTACTGAAGCCTTTCGAGTAAATCGCCAGAAGCGCCAACACCTCCTCATCACTCCACCGCTCCCATGTTTTCTTTTGTGTTGCCATAAGTTATTCTCTCTCCGTTGGTGCGCGTGGCTAATGCTAATGCTAATAATGCTAATGCAAGCAAATAAAATGGCGGCTTCACAAAAAGTTTTCAGAGTTTTACGGGGCGTGGTTTGGAATTCGCCCAGCCAATCAGAAATTGGAACCTTTTTCTCCCCAGGAAAGTCCCTGCTCTCTAGCAGGCACTGGTGAAAAGGTTCGCAAAAAAAAGTTATAGTTCCAGATCTTTTTGGTGTGAACGCAAAATCCCGGAACCATTCCTGGGAAAAGTACTCCGGTGTGAAAGCGCCTATAGCGACATTTGTATTGGCTAGCGTTCCAACAAATTGTACGTGATAGGCTAAGGGGCGGGACATCTCTGAGCTGTTGACCAATCACAACAGAGCTGGTGAGCTAACCAAACAGAGCAGACTGGGCTCTGGTTTCAGACAGAGGGTGAAAACCTGACTCTTATCAAAGGCTAAAAACACCCGAATGGACTACTTTCAGTCTTAAAGACCCCGCTCCGATGGGCCGCTTGTATGCAGGATTTCATTTTCTCAGTTATTATAAGCCTAAGCTCTTGACCATAGGGAGGTTAAATACAGCTCAACTTGTAAATCCTCAGTCTTCACCTCTGCAGTCCAGCTACACCTGCATTACTGTGGAGTGTTTCTGCAGTGCTCATGGCATATGGAATTTATGTAAATAAGGAACGCTGGGAAGAACCACTTCTTATCTCTCTCCATGGACATCTGAGGGTTTTGAAGCTGCAGACATTTTCCACTGATATAACAACAAAGGAACCATAACACAATGAAATCCTCTCCTATGCTCGTTTTGAAGAATCAGTTGATATTAAACCTTTATTTATTTGTTGCTGAAAACAGCTGACATCTTATTTTCACTATAAGATATAAACATTGCATCTAACTTCTTTTTTAAATAAGGTTTAAGATTCAAGATTCAAAAGGCTTTAATCTATCACATAATGACAGAAAAATATCTGTTGCTAAGGGCTGGCAAACAGTAACTCAATAAAAAGTTAGGAACAGGTGTGCCAATCTTTTTTCTAATCAGTCTATTTAGCCTTGATTAAAATGGATATTCCTGATCGAGTTTTTGTAGGTTCTTTTTCTTGAGAGAGCTGGAGGGACAAAGGGTTTTTAGCTTCTATTGTCATCCAAGTCCTTTTAGATTAGGTATCTGTCAATCCAGAGTCTGATTTGATGCTTACATGTGTCTAAATGTAGAATAAATATCCGTCAGACACATCCAGTAAATGTGGCACTTTATGTATGAGCCACTTGATAAAAATACTGAAGGTCCTGGTTCGAAATTATTCAACTACATTCACATTTTAGTTTTTACTGGCTGTGAATCGCTGCATTGTAGAGTCAGGCTGTCGTGAAGCAGCACTGCCAAACTAGCAGGTTGATCTATCCAAACAAACTATCGAACAGTAAAGAAAGGAAATATAAAATGTAGATAAAATATGCTCAGGTACCCATCAGCTCTGGACAAAACTCTAGATTTATAGCGATATTTCTTAGACACTTCCCAGTACATGCAGGATTTATACAGCATACATTCATGTGGGAAAGGTTGTAGGGTACTTCCAATGCAACTTCCTCCTCACTACCACCTTGTCATAGACTGCAGGCCATCAGAACAGCCTCTCAGTGCCAGTGCACGCTCGAGTAAGTCTCAGACATAGTGGTCCTCCACATGTTTTAAAAATCCAACTGAAAAATGTATGTGACAGCAGGACCCCACAGTCTCCTCTGTGGATTGAGAGAAGAGCTTACAGTGTTGGACAGGCTCAACGAGAACCTGCCGGAGTCTGCTGTCAGGGTTTGAGAATCACAGCGTTGCAATCTCATTAAACCAACAAGGCCTTTCAGTCAGAGCCCTGAGAGCAGCAGCATTGTGTTTTTATTTCCGTACTCCCTGCTCTGTGCATATATTTCCTTATTACAGAAAAAGGAAAGCAGGCAAGAAAATATATGCATGAAAATTATTTTTTCATAAAATGTTTCATGAGCTCTCATTATTTCCACTGCACAAGGAATCTTATTTATGAACTGAACTTACCTGCACTCTTTATTTAGTTGTTTCCCCCCCCTGTTTTTAATACCTGCCATACTTCAAAATGGGGTTTTATCACAGCCTTTTACCAAGTTGTTGTTTGGCACTATTACCGGCTGTTAAGTGGACGTAAATAAGGATTTGACAGAGAAGTATATAAAGCCAGTCTTCTAGAGAATAAGCTATCTCGGATTTGCAATGGCAGCCAGACATGCGTATCTAAACAACCTACAAATGTTAAACTGACATGTTGTCTTGCCTTTAGCCGCTCCCCATTAATCTAAAGCAAGGCGCCTTGAATGCAGATTGATGGGCTGCTGTGTGGTTGAGGATTGGTTTACGCCGTGCAGAGCTGAAGGATGGTTCATGGATATTGCGGTGACAAAGGACGTAGTTCAGGGCAGGCAGCAAGACTCTCTGTGGCTACCAGCGCTGATGGTTTGAAGGCTGATTGAGAATGCTAAGTTTTCATTTGTTTACATGTATTCTTTATTATCATGATCCTACTTTGTCAGCTGAAAATGTCAAACAACCTTTCCCCATTAGTTAACTTACTATGTAGCTAACTTACTGCATGGTTTGTACACTGTATGGATTTCAGAATGTAATATTGTGAGTTATTTGGCAAATAAGTCACTGATGTCTGCTTATGACATGGCTGGTGCTATTTAATGTCATTTAAAGGGGTGAATAACATTTGCTTTAACACTGGAAGTATCCAACTGTTAGACAATTGACCTTAGCAGATACATTGTCAATTGTATTCCCATTAATGCAAATAAATTCCTTTAAATTCACACAGCTTGAATATTACCGACATTGTGTAACCCTAATCAATACAATTATTTAAATAAAATTACTGCTACTCAACCGGCATGCTCAAAATGCACTTTCATGACCCTTCCTGTTACAAAAATGTATTTTGTGCATGCATTTTGTGCTTTTTTCATTCTTGGTTTGTGCGCTAGATACTAGGCAGCCCTTGCATGAGAGTATTAACGCACTCCAGGTTCCCAGGAAATATTTTTTATGGCATCATGTCACGAATCCTCGCTTACATATTTAATTCCCTTATAGCTGTATATCTTGCTCACAACACTAACCAGAGCTGGACTGGCAGCTTCACTCATTAACAAGATTTACACTCAGGTGTCATCAGCCCGTGTTAGGCCAGCCAATCAGGTGCCATGTTTACAACCTTGCTTACTTCTACTGATGACCTATGAACACTTTATAGCCCTAATCTTAAAGATCTTCTTGATATACTACCTGTTATACATGAGGAAATAAATATAGTGTTTAAGATACCACAGTCACTCTACAACCTGAATATAAATGCAGCGTCACACTGAGTCTGCTTTACATGACAAAGAAAGCGGTCATGTTTCCTTTTATATTTCAGTTCCTGTTTGTGTGACAATCTGAAGTCTGACAGGACGACTTAATTATAGACGAGAGACAGGTGGAAACGGCGTTTTACCTTTTTATTTGGGATGCAGTTTAAACCCTTCATTGTCTCGCTCTGTCATGCACAAGATGTTCTGTTCGTAAAAAAGGCTCTTGTGTAATGAGTCCTATCCAAACATCCAAGGAAGCGTTTGCTCCGAAAGTAGGCCAGTAAAATAATTACTCAGATGAGTAGAAAGGGAAAAGAAATAACAGAAGACGAAGGAGAGGAATGAATACGGTTTGTTTGATAAAGACTGTCCTTAACCCACACTGGGACTAAATAATGTTTAATACACTTCTTCCTTAGTACTCCTTATTGCAACACATTATAAAGATCCTTGGACCAGTGAGTCTTCGCAGACAACAATACTCATCATGCCAGTAACCATGGTGACCTAAAGTCGAGCTGTGCGGACTATTGATCATTTTCCGAGCTGGCATTGTTATCATCCAAACAAGGCGACTCTCACCTGCAGCACCCTTCAAATCGGACATTTTTCATCAACATCCATGTACATTTCCTCTCTCATTAATTGCATCTCGACCCGATAAGATGTTCTAATCAATATTAATAAATCAAGCATCGACTTCTCCTGATTCGAGTCGATGCTGTTTTGTTTTTCTGAGTCTGTAACCACTACCTAATTTGTCACAAGGACGTCAATATGTCTGTTAGGAAAATACTGAATGTCCTCTTCTAATATCAGAGTCCACATGCTAACAAAGGTATCCCAACTGCAGCTGTGAACATGACAGGATGTGTGATTACCTAGAAGAGCATCAGGACTGTTTGAGGCATGTGATAGCTATGTGATTAACATGATGATTCAGCCTCTATGGAGAGAGACATGTGACAAGCATGCTCATTTCTGACGTGGAGCTAATCTGAAGTAAACATTGAAGACTGCTTTCTATTCCTCCATCTTGTGACTGTGTAACTCCCTCTCTTGGATATCAGCATGTGAAGGACACTGCTCAGGAACTAGTTGATGCTCTGTATGTGATGACGACTTCCATTCTTGAGAGGATCACAGATACATGGATCCTGAGATTGAAGCTCAAGACGATGACGAGGGATATTTTTCTAACTATAACCTTGTGACATGAATCCCTTCTTCCTCCCCAGACACCCCGTTCAGAGAGGGTCAGGAGCGGGACCTGAAGAAGGCTCTGAAGGGGACGGACCCCTCCATCCCACTGGTGTTCGTCAGTGGGAACCACGACTTGGGGAACACCCCCACCCCCCGGACGCATGAGCAGTTCTGCAGTGCCTGGGGGAATGACTATTTCAGCTTCTGGGTAAGACCTGAGAATATTTCATTAGTAGTAGAAGTACATCTAGTACCAGTGGCTGTGGCTTGGATGGCTTATTATGATCGTATGCACATTTACGCTAAGCCAGGGATTTACCTACACATGCTTACCTTGCACATATTTCTGCTTCCTGCTAACAGGGATGAAAAAAAGCACATGGCAAAGTAATACCCACACACCCTACTATATTCCAGTTATGTTAAATGTGTGAGCTTGTGTGTTTAAATGGGCCCTATTGTGCTTTTTGGGGTTTCCCCTTCCTGTTGTGTGTTGTATACGTTTTTGTGCATGTAAATGGTCTGCAGAGGCTCAAATCTAAGCTAAAAATAATATTATAATTTTTGTTTCTTCATGTCCAACAACTGCTTTTGGATTTTAGCCATTTATAAGGCATGTATCTATGCATACAGTAAGCTGGGCTGTACCCAATGTTTTTACATTTTGGATAAAGCTTTGAATGTATGATAGAATAATTTACTGCCATGTGTGTGCACTCCTTTGTGTGCAGAAGATAAGATAAGATGGTACTTTATTGATCCCAATTTGGGAAATAGTTTTTGTTGCAGCAGCATAAAAGACAAGGCATTTTACAATAAAACAAGAATAGAAAAGAAAATAGAAAATATACGTGTTGAAATAAAAAAATGTAGAATTTGACAAGATATTATACAAATATATATATATACATAAATATATGACATGGAATATTAATATTAAATATTAAATATTGAACAGATTATATAAATGTAAAATGTACAATGTGGTTTTATTCCAAGAGAAACTATGGAGCAGAGAGTTCTCTTCCAGGTGATTTGTTGTACAGAGTTATTGCAGTGGGCAGGAATGTGTTCCTGTATCGGTCCTTGTTAGCAGTCTGTTGGAGAAGGAGCTCCGTTGACTGTCCAGCTGCAGGTGGAGAGGATGGGTGGGGTTATCCATAATGGATACTGTTCAGCGTCCTCCTCTCCACCACAGCTTCAAAGGGGTCCAGCTTGATGCCGATGACAGACCCAGCTTTCCTGATCAGTTTCTTGATCCTGCTGGAGAAAGATGGAGAGCAAACATTAATTTACGTGTCTACACACTTGAACAAATGTTAAAGGCCAAAAGTCAACCTCTACCTCAGGGCCATTCTTACGGACTCTATTTTTTAATGCAATAAGTTGTTTAAATGCGGTACTAGCAGATGTTTAAAGAGGATTTCTCATCAATCTTTAGTGCAGAAGTTGGGAATTAGTGCAGTAAAGAAGTGACTGTTATTTTGTATATATTGATTGTTGTGCTTTTATTTATGTCTTAATGTGTGCATATGTATAAATGTGTCTGTTGATTGTGTATATACAGGTATATACGTATTTGTATATTTGTATTCTGGATTGTGGGAAACGGTATTTCGATCTCTCCGTCTGTACACACCAACTGAAAGATTGACAATGAAGTTGACTTTGAAGTGAAAGGATGGTAGAAATAGAAATTACTCCTTCTTACTATATAAGCTCTTGTAGTTTGAAGCATGTGTAAGTAACCTCTCTGTGCCTTCCTTCCCTCTCTCTTGTTGTCTCAGGTGGGCGGGGTCCTCTGCCTGGTTCTGAACTCCCAGCTGTTCCACGACGCCTCGGCCTGCCCTCAGCTGAAGGAGGCCCAGGAGACGTGGCTGGAGGAGCAGCTGAGCCGAGCCTCCTCCTCAGCGGTAAGGCGGTCCCATTAATGAGGACTTTCAGCCGGATAAGGCTCTCTATTCCCGGATAATTGCTGCCGTCTGCAGCCAGTTTGACACAACGGTTTAACTCTGTGTGGGGTTAAACCAGGGGTGTCCAAACTACGGCCCGGGGACCAAATGCGGCCCGTGGACCATTTTGAATCGGCCCTCAGCAAATTAAAAAAGTATAATGGAATATGGCCCACAAATGAAACTTGTGCTTGCTTATTAGGGGTGGGAATCACCAGGCTCCCCACCATACCATACTATTGCGATACTTAAGCCACGATATGATAGTATTGCGATTCTACGATATGCTAAGTATTGCGATACGATATATACTGGTATACGATACTGGTATATGGTATATACGATATACTGGTTAAAAAATGTATCTGCAATATGAATAGTTTATGTAGATAACACAATTTGTGTTCTTTGAACCTAAAAAGGAGATGGCATTGTTTTTGTTACTTTCATTGCAATTGTATTCATGTCTTAACGTAACTTCCTGTTTTATATACGACCATCTTTCGGAGGGATGTGCTACAGACATTTAAATATCGATACTTTGCATCCGTGTATCGATACAATATCGCCACGCAAAGTATCGCGATACTATGTGTAGAGGAAACTTCTGTGTAGCTATGCAGTGGGAGTCACCGACTCAGGAAGGAGACACGGTAGGAGCAGTAGCTTTGATGTCAAACACATGATGGTTTATTTGGAGTTATCGGCCGGAGGATTCACATCACAAGTCCAAGAGTCAGAGGTTCTGACTTCACGGTAGAGTTGCCACGTCAATTCTGGAGAGCCTCTCTCTTGCCAGCCCATCTAACTGGTTTCGCAGAGAGTAAACAACATATTTGAAAAGATAGCCTAAACAGTGTGGGAACACAGAGCTACTTGCGTCGGACACTTATGACCTCGAAGATTTCACCTTGGAGTCCACAAATACAGAGAAGGAAGTGTCCCAGTGTACCCACAACACAGACCATCTGTGACCCAGTATTGACCGGTCACAGAATGGGAACAATAACATTATTGGCTAAGCAGCCTGTGTCCTTAAAGAAGGTAAACAGACATCAAGGTTTGTCCTGTATGTTACAAATTGGCGTCTATGATAATTATTTCCATAACAGTATGCTGTATCGATTATTTCCCCCACCCCTATTGCTTATATTGTACTTCTTCAATATGAATGTAAACATATATCACACAGTAGTATTCATGTGTTACTAAAACCACTTTTCAAATAAATTCAGTCAATTAAAGTTGGAAACATTATCTTAGTTGATAAGAAAAAAGCCCAATGACTTATTTACAAGCTTGAAATAAACCCTTCCTATTTCTCCTGATTATAATCAATCTGAGCTTCTGCTTTAAGGGATGAGCTGCCAACACATTGATTTTGCTAACTTATAACTGAGCTTATGAGGCGATATACCTCTAGTGAGTGGCCCAGCCCTTCGTATAGTTTTCTGTATGTGGCCCTCGGTGAAAAAAAGATTTGGACAGCCCTGTGTTAACCCCATCCTTTCACATGTGTCTTTGTCTAGGAGCCCAAACCCAAACACGTCCTGGTGTTTCAACACATTCCTCTGTACCTGAAGACCCCCGATGAGGAGGACGACTACTTCAACCTGAAGAGGGAGGTCAGACAGAGCCTGCTGGAGAGGTTCAAGAGGGCAGGTAGGACAGCAGCGCTCTTTCCTCCAGTAACTGTTCAAAGCTGCGCAATATTGGATGAAAATGTGCTGAAAAAGTACGATAATTAGTTTCCTGCAATTTGAAAAATACAAGAATATTCACCAAATAATGACGAAGTACATGATCTTTCAGTAGCTCAAATATTTCCATTCAAACAAATACTGTTTTTGGTATTTTCCCATGTTCCTGGTTCATTTTTGGTTGAGAATGATGGTGATTGGTGGAGCTTGCATGTCACTCATCTGGAACAAACTCCAAAAAAAGGTATCTAAAGGGTATCCAAAATCAAATCAGACTGAGGGTGTTTCTCACATGTACCTCCGAGTCAGTTGCTTCAGAAGCGAGGCAAGAATCCTTCCTAGCCTCGGAAAACGAAGAATTGTGGAACAGGCTAACAGGTGTGCGTCATATGAGAGGCCCCGCCTTAAATGGAGCGCGATTTCCTCCACAAAGATTTGGAAATTGGTCCGTGCGCAAAGCATTGTGGGGATTTTAAGACGGCGGAGGAGAAGTACGCCGGCCTCGCTAGAATTCCAAGTATCCTGGACATTGGAACAGTCCTTCGGTGGGACTCGATGACGTAGCATCCTTGAAATAGTGGCTTCCTCGACATTGAGAAACACCCTGAGACTCAGATGACTTTTGAACACTATTGAAACGATACATCGTGCATCCTTGTTTTAATGTGGACAAACTCACTGTAACAGAGCAGGTTACTCCACTATTTTGCTCATAAGCACTTCAACATAACAGACAGTATGCATAGTCTCTTTGAACTACTAGGTCTCGTCAATCCAGATGTTTATTTGTCAAACAACGGTCTAACTTTAAGCAAGAAGTCACAAAAGTTTTATTCTTTTAAAAGTCAAGCCGTTTCCAAAACCCTTTCTGTATATAAATGGCTTTAGGCCCCTGTGAAGTGGTCTTAAACCTCTCGTCCTAAAACCTCTTAGCTCATATCCCCGTTAAACCTGAGCATATCTTTCTGAAGCAGAGTTAAGATCCCAGCCCAGAGGATTAATATGCCATTAGCCCGAGCTGCAGGAGCACACACGGGCGTAATTGAATTAATGAATGCCTTCACTCCCTATAAGAAGAATAATTCCATAATCAAAAGTCCTTTGTGGTCGGCTTATAACAGTCTGACACAAGGGTATCTCTCCAGGAAACTCTCACAAGGACAATACGTCTTTAAGAACACACTCATGTTCACTTCACACTCCTCACACACTTGTGATTGACAGAAGGACACGTGTCATGCTTCTCAATCATGCATCAAGGTGACTGTCGGGGGAGGGTGTTCATTTCATTATCCAGACGTTGTTCCGGCATGTATTTAACCGTGTTGGCCCGTTTTGGTCTGATGACCCCTCTCCCTCATAATTGATTGCTCCTCTCAGGGACGCCTGGTTAAAGATTTAAAGGGCAGGCTTTTCGTACAGAGGGTATATGTATCAGTGCAGAACACTTCTTATCCACACATGTCCTGCCAATTATAAAGTCAAACTACATACAGGGCATGTAGCATATGAACTCTATACGTCCACGTTTATTAATAATTGATGCGCTACATGCTGTCGCTCGATGTAAAGCCACATACACGACATGACTGTTATGGCAGAACGTATTTCTGGCATATTCATTAAGGTCACATGGTAAGCTATATGATGTGTGTTACTGAGTTGGGTCAGTTAGAGAGACAATGGTCGTTCTGAATTATCAATAGATGTATTCATTTTAAGTGAGCTGACATCGAGGTTAGAGGAAGTTCAGAGAAGAGTTGACTACTCCTAAAGGATGTCATGAGATAAGCAAACTTTCGACATCTGGAACAAGCATTCAGAGGCAGAACATGTGATGTCGTATGTTAGGTAATGTAAGGAAAATGTGTGTGCGTCATGTCAGGAGTCCTATATATGTCTCTGTAAAGTTCTACTGGGTTGGAGCATTGCTGTAGGACTGCTTGAGAGCAGAGGTAATGTTTTCCTCGTTATTATTGATTGTTGTACAATGAAATAATAATTGATCAACTATATCTGTGTTTTATTGATTCCTCTCTGTTTCATTCTTTCCTGTTGTGAGTGCTAAATTGCCACGACATGACTTTCTCATGTACATGATGTGGTTCCTCCGATTCCTACCAGAGAAAGGAAGTGATTTGGCGCCTTTAATATTTATCATGTCCTATACATAACAATGTGCTCAGGTTAAAATGTCAAGCTCTGTCTCTTGAATGTATCCGTACATTTCTACTCTTCTGGATGGAGAACTTCAACTTTCCTGTGGAGTTATCCTTCCATTTTGGCAACATTTGTAGTGATTATAGAAATCCAATGTTCCTTATGAAAACTCCAAAAGAAGCTATTATACAGCACGGCTTTGTCATTGTTAGCAGCTCTTGATAAGTCAACTTAATGTACTAAATCTTAATGTAGAATTTGATGACTTGACAAGAGGAATCAAACCAGTTATTATTGAATTATACAGCCTTTTGTCCCGCAGTTCTTTCAGCGCTCCTTTCATTCCCCGGTTTCACTTTTATGTTTCCTCTGCTGCCTCCTTTATCTCCGAGGAGTGTCATAGTTACTGATGTCTGTGCTCTGGATCTACTGTAGTATGTCCTGGAGGCATGCTTAAAGAGACTGTCATCATTACTGTGCTATGTGTCAGTTTATATAACTGCTACTGTACATTCGTATCAGATAATGTTTGTATACTTTGCTCCGGACTCTAGCTCCACCATATGGTTGGTATTTTTGTCTTTAAAGAGTCCTCTCCTGCTGATGTCCAGGTGTATATCAGTATGTAGTGTCTCTACTTTAAAGAGTCCTCTCCTGCTGATGTTCAGGTGTATATCAGTATGTAGTGTCTCTACTTTAAAGAGTCCTCTCCTGCTGATGTCCAGGTGTATATCAGTATGTAGTGTCTCCACTTTAAAGAGTCCTCTCCTGCTGATGTTCAGGTGTATATCAGTATGTAGTGTCTCCACTTTAAAGAGTCCTCTCCTGCTGACAGTGGTGGCGCCAGGGTATGGCTGGGGTAGGCTACAGCCATACCAAGAAATGGCTTAGCCCTACTTTAGCCCGACCATGAAAAAGTATGTTAAAGTGAGCATGTTGAGAACACGGATTGCGAAAATCTACCGGTCGTGTCCACAACACACAAACTGATCCTGCTGTAACAACAAGTGCACGTTACTGACGCAATATGTTTGAGACCATTCAGGCTTATGCTAGAGGGGTGCAAGGAATAGTCTAAGTAGTGGGGGAGTTTTATACACTAAAGGTGTGGAAATCAGTGCGGCCGCGGTCAGATCAAAATGCCTCCGAATGCAATTTGAATAGACCTACAGCTAATCAGAGCAACGAAACGTTGGGTCTGCTGCGTCATGCATTACTGATTCGTCACGTTCACAGTGAAAAGTCCCCAAACTCGCGCCGAGTAAATTGCAGACAGACAGCATAACTTCTAGGATTAATTGTATATTTCGGATGGATAGATTTGTTCTTAAACGCCCTCGCATTGCGGTACAAGTCGAACAGGTGCCAGAGTCACACGACCCACCTGAAGAGTGAATAGTGAGTTTTGAATATATTTTGTAATAGTCATTTGAAAAAGTGTTTTGTATGACAATAGAGACACAGGCCACCTATTGTGTGCTGTGTCAGTCTCTCTCTGTATACCTGTGTCTCTCTCTCTGTCTCTCTCCCTCACTCTCTCCCTCTCCGTGTCAATTCTATATGCCAACTTTTCTTGTTTCTGCCGCTGCGTAGCATGTTGTAACAACGTGGAATTAGCAGAATAGGCTATTGTATTGTTTAACTCACACCTGTTGCTCTCGATGTAATTTAGCTGATAAAAGGAGACTAATACAAGCTAATAAAAGCCTCACGCGTGCGTTTCACTGTCAAGGGGTGCGATATAGCGTGTATGTAATTACATTACAAATACTGACTTGAGCCCCACCACTGTGTGGGTTAGCCCTACCATAGATTACCCAACAAAAATACTCTGGCGCGGCCACTGCCTGCTGATGTTCAGGTGTATATCAGTATGTAGTGTCTCTACTTTAAAGAGTCCTCTCCTGCTGATGTTCAGGTGTATATCAGTATGTAGTGTCTCTACTTTAAAGAGTCCTCTCCTGCTGAAGTTCAGGTGTATATCAGTATGTAGTGTCTCTACTTTAAAGAGTCCTCTCCTGCTGATGTTCAGGTGTATATCAGTATGTAGTGTCTCTACTTTAAAGAGTCCTCTCCTGCTGAAGTTCAGGTGTATATCAGTATGTAGTGTCTCTACTTTAAAGAGTCCTCTCCTGCTGATGTTCAGGTGTATATCAGTATGTAGTGTCTCTACTTTAAAGAGTCCTCTCCTGCTGATGTTCAGGTGTATATCAGTATGTAGTGTCTCTACTTTAAAGAGTCCTCTCCTGCTGATGTTCAGGTGTATATCAGTATGTAGTGTCTCTACTTTAAAGAGTCCTCTCCTGCTGATGTTCAGGTGTATATCAGTATGTAGTGTCTCTACTTTAAAGAGTCCTCTCCTGCTGATGTTCAGGTGTATATCAGTATGTAGTGTCTCTACTTTAAAGAGTCCTCTCCTGCTGATGTTCAGGTGTATATCAGTATGTAGTGTCTCTACTTTAAAGAGTCCTCTCCTGCTGATGTTCAGGTGTATATCAGTATGTAGTGTCTCTACTTTAAAGAGTCCTCTCCTGCTGATGTTCAGGTGTATATCAGTATGTAGTGTCTCTACTTTAAAGAGTCCTCTCCTGCTGATGTTCAGGTGTATATCAGTATGTAGTGTCTCTACTTTAAAGAGTCCTCTCCTGCTGATGTTCAGGTGTATATCAGTATGTAGTGTCTCTACTTTAAAGAGTCCTCTCCTGCTGATGTTCAGGTGTATATCAGTATGTAGTGTCTCTACTTTAAAGAGTCCTCTCCTGCTGATGTTCAGGTGTATATCAGTATGTAGTGTCTCTACTTTAAAGAGTCCTCTCCTGCTGATGTTCAGGTGTATATCAGTATGTAGTGTCTCTACTTTAAAGAGTCCTCTCCTGCTGATGTTCAGGTGTATATCAGTATGTAGTGTCTCTACTTTAAAGAGTCCTCTCCTGCTGATGTTCAGGTGTATATCAGTATGTAGTGTCTCTACTTTAAAGAGTCCTCTCCTGCTGATGTTCAGGTGTATATCAGTATGTAGTGTCTCTACTTTAAAGAGTCCTCTCCTGCTGATGTTCAGGTGTATATCAGTATGTAGTGTCTCTACATGTCTCCATGCTTTAATGTTCAACAAGCTCTTTATTTGTCTCATACTGCCTGTGCTGTAGCACCTCTTTTCACCCTCTGTCTGAAACCAGAGCCCAGTCTGCTCTGATTGGTTAGCTGGTCAGCTCTGTTATGAATGATCAGCCGCTTAGAAAAGTCCCGCCCCTTAGCCTATCAAGTACAATGTGTTGGAGCGCTAGCCAATAGGAGCGCAAATGTTACATAGGGAAGTCACTATGCTATGGAAGTATTACTTTTAGTATATTTTAATATTGTTCTAATATTGTCTGCTTATCTGTATTATTGTGTTGCATTGTTGGAGAAGCCTGTGACCTAAGATTTTCAACGACATAATTACTCTGTAGCCATGTTAGTTTGACAATAAAGAACCTTGAACCTTGAAGTAAACAAAGGAGTCCAATGGAGGTGTTTCAGGTGTTTTGTCTTGTGCAGTCCAAAGTCTTAACTTGTCCAATAACCACGTTTAATCCAAGCAAAGCTACAGACTATTTTCTTGGTGTTTTATATATGTGTGTTTTAAGTATGTGAGAGATGAGCTTATAAATGTAAGGCTTATGAAGTCAAACTCATACTGACTGTCTACACTGATGAATCATCAACCACATAAAAGACAAAAAAGGAATTCCATTACTACCTGAGGTTGTGTGTGTACAGAACTGGACATGAAACCAAATCTCAGGAAATACTGATTGACTTGTTTTGAATGCAGGAAGTGTAGACAGTCCCATAAAGGAGTCCCCTGCAGGGCACCTTGTAAGAATATCCCAACGGAGTGAATGTAAGCTGTTTTGTGGAAAGAAGAGGGGGAAAAACAATGTTATTTACGGCTTAGTGAAGAAGAAAAAGAGTATTGTTTTAAGTGTGTTGTTTGTCTTCCTGTCTGAAGCAGTGAGGGGCTTTCTCTCATCCGAGGTAATTGATGTCTCTTCTGGACATACATGGGCGCCGGTCATGGTCTCTGCATCGTGCCGTTCACGCATCACCGCCCTCTCATGTTGCCGTGATCTGAAGCCTGCACATGTGCTCTGCTCATCATTACTGTCATTACATTAAAGGGCACCATCATTAACCTCACACACACACACACATCCGGTCTTGCCCCTCACAGAGATGAAAGTCTGGAACCAGTATGTCGTTTTTCTCTTGAGATTTTCATTAAGTAAGCAGCTGACAAGGATAAGTCTCTTTATGTGATTGTGCTGCCAGCCTTCATCATTTTCCCTCGCAAGAGAAATGACATCCACAGTTGAAGGATTTTATAGTGTAGAAAGAATTCAGGGTTCAACAGGGTTTCTGAGCAACAATAACACATGGACGTTGTTCAGAAACTCTTCAAGGATATTCTTCTTAGTCTACTGCCTGAAATATGTTTCTGGTTCTCTTTTAAGCCGCCGCCTGGCAAGAACAGAGAGGTACTATTGGACCGCTTTTCTCATTTTTAGTGTATTCTCTTGATTTGAATCGGCATTCAAAATATGTCCCTGGCATCAAACCAATCCTCACAAGTCGTGTAAGTACTCTCTGCTGTGTGTAACTGTACACTCCAAAGGGTCTTTCTGAGGTGTCTGTTGACTTACAGCTGCTGGGAGTTTGCCTCAGCATTTGTTGGGTTGTTATTGCTCCCCCCCCCCCCCCTCCAGGGACACACACCATGATGGAAACACAGCATATTGTCCCCTGCAGAAATACTGCACATTTGATTAAATTCTCCCTCTCTGAGGTATGTAATTCCTCTACATATTTCTCCCTCTCGTAAGCTGTCGGGGAAATGTTTGAGTAATTGTGTTTATTCCATTTTTATGTGAGTGTATGCACTTTGCATATAAATGATGATATATTCTACAGTAAGTATCAATATGTTATCTCAGCTACACAGCCGCACTTAGGGGAAAGGTGCGACACCAATTAGTCTTCCTGTGGCTCATCAGAGCGAGCCGTTGCACCCTGGGAACGCCGACTGCTTTCTAGCTCATGTTAATGACACGCTGTCTCCGTGATGACCCCCTCTCGGGCAACTAAAGTATCGTGCTTTCCCTTTTTTAATTGTACAAGCAATTACTATCTGATGTGACAGGGATGTGGTTGATATTAAATATTTCCTCCGTGTTTTTAATATATTTTGAGTTTAAATCAAGCACCTGATTAGAAAAGGACGTGATTCAAACGCTCAAATAATCCTGTGTAACCACGTAAACACAAAACAAACAACAATTCATTTTTGCTTTTTTGTGGATTTTACTACGGTGGCCGATAGGGGTGTAACGGTTCACAAACATTTCGGTTCGGTACGTACCTCGGTTTTTTGGTCACGGTTCGGTTCGGTACGTTTTTTTCACAAAACAAAACATATATATATATTTTTTAATTATTATTATTAAACTGTGAATAATGTATTCACTCAAATAAATACAAAATATAATAAAATAAACATTAAGGTGCAGCATTTCGATGAACTGAAATAATCTGTATTTGAACTTTACTAGTCCCTAAGCAGCCAGTTTGACATTAGGACTTGCTTGTCATTGTATTTTCATGTTGTTTAAAGAAAAATGAACTTGTCCACATTGCTTGCTGAAAGGGCAGATCTGCTGGAACTAACAAAGTCTCCTGATGTGGAGAACACCCTCTCTAGGGACAGAGGCAGCAGATACAGCCAGGTAGCGCTTTGCTAACATGGCAACATAAGGATATTTGGTGTTTGTAACAGCTTTGGCTCGGTCTGAACTCTCTGCGAGTGGTGGAGGCTTACATGCTAGTGGGAGTTGGGTTTGCACTTCAGTCTTTTGGTACCGGTGATATTCACGTCCGGGTGATGCCTTTTCAAGAGTGTGCAAGTTTGATGTATTGCCAGCCGCGTAACCAATTTTAGTTGAACAATGCCGACAAACAGCTTTGGTTCGGTCCACCTGTCTTTGTCCGTCATCCTTGTACGTAACTGCGAAACCAAAATGTTCCCAAACCGGAGACTTCAATGATGCTGGAGGATTTTCGAGCTCAACTTTATCTGCGTTCGCCATACATTTTTGACAGTTCCTCAAATTACTGACTACATTTGAACGCATCCCTCTGACCAGCTCTCATAGTATGCCTCTCATCCAATGAAATGACTTGCTCGCTCTATGACGCGTTGAACCCAATGTGAGCAAATGACTCTGAATGCTGCGACGCAGCACCTGAGATTACTTCCAAAAAGTTATTCACGTTCTCAATTTTTTACGTTTAACGTTATATTCGTTCGGTACACTTCGGTACACACCTGTACCGAAGGGCCCGTACCGAATAATTTCGGTACGGGTACGTGTACCGTTACACCCCTCGTGGCCGACAGGTGCAAACAGGCTACCACGGCGCAAACCGATGTCATTTATGCAGTGCTTTTAGGAAATGGTCCGCATGGTTCGTCTAGTTCAGTGATTCTAATCATGTACCCCCTTTGAAAAAAAAATTCAGCCAAGTACCCCCTGATCAGCGCAAAAACTATTTGTTAGGGGAAAAAAGCCTATATAAAGAGGTACAGCACAGCGATGCACCATCAGTGTCTGATTTATTAAAACAACAACCTTGTAACTGAGAAACACTTAAATGCTACATTTCAAATGTTTACAATCCATCACTAAATTCATGGCAAACCAATTTTAATATCATGCAATAACACTAAGACGACATTAGTTGCATTGAACTGATCTTTTTAATAAGTTGTACAATGTAGTGAAACATGGGCTTGTGCTTCACTGAGGATCTTTGTCATTCTGACAGGGAGGCAAACTGCAGTTATTACACTTCGTGTTTTGAAATATGTGTAACTCTATTAATATAAAACCCACACTGCTCAAACTTCGTTACTTTTCCTAAAATGTCTTTAAAATTAACATAAAATAAATCTCACGTACCCCCTGCAGTACTCCAACGTACCCATAGGGGTCCGCGTACCCCCATTTGAGAACCACTGGTCTAGTTGGTGAATGTTTTCTGAATGCTGTGCATGTTTGTTTCATCTGCAGGTGTTTTGGCAAATTCATGTTTCATTTGAATCGTTCCTGAAGCCGCAGTGCGTTCCTCCTAATGTAAGTGTTTTGGGCCGTCGTAACGCGTTGGCACCTGTCAGCCACCTGTCAGCCACCGTCATTTAGAATACTTTTCAAGCAGTACAAGACCCAGTTTGTCGGTAACAATCACACAAACACCCTGGAGGAAGTCCTTTACCCTGCATATGGCTGCCTTTGTGTCTCGTCACTGTCATACCGTAATCACAGTAAATATCGCTCTCCCCCACCTAGACCAATTTTTCGGTGCATGAACGCAACCCTGCCAGGAGTTCGTTACTGCAAGCCGAGGAAGAAAGACATGCACGAGTTGTAGTTTGTATTCTCGTTAGCAGATGTTTGATTTGCAGAGAACAGGTTTTACACACATCCAGAATGTGTTGAGGGCAGAATGAATTCCCCCAGCTGGAGACCTGAGTATCAGCCTCCCTTCTCCTCGTACATGGAGTACTGTAATTAGATTGCTATCCTCCTCTTCGTCCTCCTCCAAGGTTTCTATCGAACATTCAGGATACCTTGAGCACACATACAAGCAAAGCCAAATGAACAGAGATACAAAAAACACACTTCACGCTGCTTCCTGTGCACGTAGCTGAGAAATTCATTGGAATTCACAACATAGCTATCGGCTGTGGAGTTGTACATAAAGAAAATAATTAGAGGCGAAGATAAGCCGCTCTGCAGAGTCTCCCCCTCTGTCTCTCTCTTGCCGCCGGTTGTCTTTATCAGCGAGGGTCCTACTCTGTTTCAAAAGACACATTTATCGCCCACTGGGGATTTGATAAGAGGCCACAGTTAAGCCTTTAACCCCATTGTTTTAACGATGAGGCTGGATAATGCTTTTGCTTTCTCTCATTCTGTCAAGTTGTTTGGGGCGTTTTGTTTTATGTATGAGATAACACGGTCCAAGAAGGCCAGCAGGAGGGATGGATTCCTTGAGTTTGAGGGCTTATCAGATTCTGACAGCAGTTTGCGATACTATGAGGATGGATTTCACACTTGTGAATCGAGTGGTAAAGTGGTGTTGTATTGTTTAAGCCCAACTGGAAGTTGGCATCACAAGGGCTCTTTCGGCAAGAAGCCAATGTGATTTTTGCATTGGATCTTAAAGTGTGCAGAAAATAAGATCTTTGGCAAACACACGTTTATGATTCTTCCCCTCTTCGCTCAGCAAGATCATTTCTACATATTAACACCACTTATATATGGATTGAGCTGCTTAAATGAAAACAGCAATATATATATAAGTACAGACCAAATACATCGAATAGTTTTTAAGTATCTCACTGGCTAACTTGAAGATGGTCTGTTTAAATGTAGAAGTTTAACTTCTACATCAGAGGTGATACAACTTCCCAGACTGCTTTAAAAGTCCTTCATCGTTGGCACTTCTGTCGTTAGCTTAACGCCTCAAAATATTTTACTCACATAGCTACAGCTATACTGTTTCGGGCTGGGTGACCTACACTCAGCACTGTCCCTGAACGCCTCCTTTGTAGATTCATTTGGAGGACTGAAGCTTTTCCAAAAAGCAGAGTCTTAGCAGAGCAAAGTGTCCATAAAGCTGTCATTAGGAAGTTAGTTGAATAGGGACTAGGACTGAGTTCACCGTCATGAGAATAGAATAGATCAATAGAATAGGGAGGGATGAAACCCTCTTTAATAGTCACACATGCAGAGCACACAGTGAAATGTGTTCTTTGCTTTGAACCCATCCTAGTACCAGGAGTCTATACTAGGAGCAGTGGGCAGCTATTGTACAGCGCCCGGGGAGCGTCCGGTGCCTTGCTCAAGGGCACCACGGCAGGGCAGGAGGTGAGCTGGGACCTCTCCAAGTAGCAGTCCACACTCCATATTTTAGGTCTGGTCGGGGACTTGAACAGGCGACAGCCCCTAGTGACTGAGCCACTGCCGGTCATTAGCCAAACCTCTTTGAATTTGTGCAATTAAGCAATAATATCTATTTTATCTGATCTTGTATAATACATTTTATAAATAACTTTACATATTTATATTAGGGCTGTCAAACGATTACATTTTTTAATCAGATTAATCACAGCTTAAAAATTAATTAATCATGATTAATCACCATTCGAACTATGTCCAAAATATGCCATTTATTTATGCATATTGTTGTGGGAATGGAAAGATAAATGAAAGAAGGCGGATATATCCATTTAACTGTGTACAGTATCTATGTTTATTATAACATTTTTCTGCGTGTCAAAATGAAAGACAACCCACACACCTATCAATCATCAAACCGTGGGGTCTTAATTCATTACGTGTTGATTTCTATCAACGGGGGAGTACTTCAGGAAAGTCGACAGAGGGGGGGGCGGGGGGGGGGGGCTAGTGGAGTACTTCGTGACCACAGAGTGTGAACGTTGTGTGATCAGCTGTTTTAGCGCAGTTCTCCAGTGAAGGGGGGGAGTCTCCCTCCGCAGCCGGTTGGCGTAGTTTTGGCACAATTCCGTTGTACAGACCGACGTTAACAGCAGCCCTGTCTGTGCACACGGAGACCGACTCTGTCGTCGGTGATCTAACCGCCTTCTGGAAAAGCTTCACAAGTACGTCGGTACACAAATGCGCTTTGTGACACAAGTGACGGTACGCATTTCAGATTACGCACATAACCTGCGTACCAGTTATGTGCACCCCTGTACTACAGCAAAAGTATTCTCCGTCGGGACTTCCTGCCGTTATCTTGATTCTGATTGGCCAGAAGACATTATCAAAGATGTTCTATTGAGAAGACGATCACTACATGACAAAAGTTTTCAAAACCGTGGCTACTGAAATCAATCTTACTAACTGCTGTCTGTGCAATTTACTCCGCGCGAGTTGGCAGACTTTATTTTGCTTACTTTAACATCATTTTTCATGGTGGGGCTAAGCCATTTCTTGGTATGGGTGTAGCCTACCCCAGCCATACCCTGGCGCTGCCACTGGTGGCACGTATGGGGCGGGCCATTCTGCACATGCGTTCAATTAATTCAAAAAATTAATTACCGCCGTTAACGCGATAATTTTGACAGCACTAAAAAATACATATATAAATATTCAATATATATAAAATAATGTATTGTATTATATTATTGCCTCTGCATTGGATTATTATCGGATAAGGTAATAATAACTTCATGATTAACTACGTCTGAAAGCAGAAGTCTGGGGCAAATAATTGCAAGTCTCTTCAGTGAGAATGTCACAAAATGATTTAAAAAGAAAAGCCAAATTCTGGAAAAAAAGTCACAATAAAAAAAAAAAAGTGACATTTTGAAAAAAACAAGTGACATTTAAAGTTAAAGTTAAAGCCTTTTATTGTCATTATACACAGAGTATAACGAGATTCAGAGTGCAACTCTGTCCCGGTGTGCAAAACATACAAACAAATACATAACACTAAAAAATACGGCAATAGGACAGACAACATACAATCATACGGGGGAATAAATAGTTAAACATATTGATATAAAAAATAGTATATAAAGTGCATTTAAAAGTGTGTGTATGTGAGAATGGTTACAGTTATTGCATTATGTGTGGTGGTTGAGCAGCCTGACGGCCCAGGGGTAGAAACTGTTTTTGAGTCTTGAGTACCAGTTATGTGAACCCATGTACTACAGCAAAAGTATTCTCCCTCGGGACTTCCTGCAACAACACCACGCCGTTATCAAAGATGTTCTATTGAGAGGACGATCACTACGTGACAAAAGTTTTCAAAACCGTGGCTACTGAAATCAATCTTACGAACTCCTGTCTGTGCAATTTACTCCGCGCGAGTTGGCAGACTTTATTTTGCTTTGTTTAACATCATTTTTCATGGTGGGGCTAAGCCATTTCTTGGTATGGGTGTAGCCTACCCCAGCCATACCCCAGCGCTGCCACTGGTGGCACGTATGGGGCGGGCCATTCTGCACATGCGTTAAATATTTTAACGCAATTAATTCAAAAAATTAATTACCGCCGTTAACGCGATAATTTTGACAGCACTAGTTTATATAGATATCTTTATTTTATTTTTTTGATTGCACATACTTGCTTTGACTTCTTATATTTTTTTATAAACATTTATATTCTATTTTATTTACATATTTCTTATTTTTGACATTTCCTTCTCATGTTTATATGTACATTTATCATATTTAATTGTTTTTATTGCACCTTCTCACTTTAACTTCTCCTGTCTATAAATATGTTTTTAGTATATTTTTGTAATTATCTGTTCTTTTATTTCATGGAGAAACTCTCATGAATCCCAATTTCCTCCGGGATAAAAGGAGTATTCTGATTCTGAATCTGATGAATAGTTGACTTTGATGCCATTCATGTGAAATATATAACTTTTTAGCCTTTTCTTAGTGCCAAGTTTCCAAACCCCCCCCCCCCCCCCCTCACTACTTGTCCCCTGCCATCCTTGGAGAACCATAAGGATCATAGCCTGGTAAACTCAGGATGATTAGGGACCACGTTGGGTTCCAAATGGCCGAAAGGCATCCAGGCTCTGCTGACTACTTCTTCTTTTGTTTGTGTGTGTGTGTGTGTGTGTGTGTGTGTGTGTGTTGTGTGTGTGTGTGTGTGTGTGTGTGTGTGTGTGTGTGTGTTGTGTGTGTGTGTGTGTGTGTGTGTGTGTGTGTGTGTGTGTGTGTGTGTGTGTGTGTGTGTGTGTGTGTGTGTGGTGTGTGTGTTGTGGTGCTGTGTGTGTGTGTGTGTGTGTGTGTGTGTGTGGTGTGCTGTGATGGCTGAGAGTGATTTATGGGGAGCCAAGGCTGCAAGATGCCTCACCGCGCGCCACATCATTTTGTATCCACTCTGTCCATGCAAATTATCAACAGCCACCATTTCATGATGAATTATTTCCCAGACCTGCACTTTAATGACAAACCGCCCCTCAGTGCGAGCGTGCACGACGCGTGTTCCCCCTCCCACGGATGTGCAGATGACAGCTTTGTTCAGAACTGTATTAAGAGTTTGTGTCAAAGAGAGAGATGGAGGAAAGGTCGGGAGGGAAATGGCTTCTCCTGGAGGAAATCACTGGGAGGGGGAGGACGTTAGCTCGCAATTAGCAAATCAAATCTTATAGCCCGCAAAATCAGTGACCAAGAGATGAAAGACAGATGATGGAGAGCAGGAAAGAAAGTATGGTGGATTCATGATGGAGTTAAGAAGTCAGATGTTTTCAGCTATTACCATTTAAATAGTCAAACAGCATATTAAGTGAAAAATGCTCAAATTGTTGCAGCATATGGAAATCACACATTTTTCACCACTGCCCTTTCATTTCTGTGCATTTTCCTGCAACTCCGACCAGAATTCAATTTAATTCCATGTCGTTTCCCTCCGTAAGCGTTCAGTTTATTGCAAGATGGAAACTTAGCTCACAATTAGCAAGTCCAACTTTAAAACTTGCAAAAGGAGTGGTCATGAAATGTGAATAAAATGTGGTTGAGTTTGAAGGAAGGAGCACAAACATCAGTTGTCTCTTCACTTTCTATATGTCTTTATTTTGCACCATCACCGTTTAAATGTTTAAACAATCCAGCAATTTAGGGGGAAAGGCTCATTGCTGCAGCATATGTAAATCACAATATAAAGCAAAGACATTAGCATATTTTTCACCACTGCCCTTTCATGTCTGTGCATTTTTCTGCCACAATGACCAGAATTCAATTGGTCTCTGGGTCATTTTCCTCCTCTAGCATTCAGTTTAGCTGCAATTAGCACATCCAATCTCAACCTGCATAATCAGTGACCAGCCGATGAAAGGGAGATGATGAGGGGCAGGAAGAGATATTGAAGAAAGGAGAAAAGTGTTTCAGCATATTTGCATCCAGCCTTTAGCTGAAATGGCTCAAATTGCTGTAGCATATGGAAAACAAACTTTAAATCAAATTCATCACCATTGTAGAGGAGGACTTCCCTCTCCATTCTGTGCATTTTCTCTGCAACTCCGTCCAGAATTCAATTTGACTCTGGGGGTGTTAATGTCAATGTCGAGGAAGGCTGCTCCAGAGCCACTATTTCAAGCATACTACGTCATCGAGTGCCGCCGAAGGACTGTTCCAATGCCGAAGGACTGTTCCAATGCCGAAGGACTGTTCCAATGCCGAAGGACTGTTTCAATGTCTACTTGGAATTCTACCGAGGCCGGTGTACTTCGTAGCGGGACATTTCGAGTGTGTAGACTCCGCGGTCTTAAAATCCCCACAATGCTTTGCGCACGGACCAATTTCCAAATCTTTGGCGGAAATCGCGCTCCATTTAAGGCGGGGCCTCGCATATGACGCACACCTGTTCCACCATTCTTTGTTTTCCGAGGGAAGGATTCTGAAGCAAGTGACTCGGATGTGCTACCAAGCAAGCGTCCTCGACATTGAGAAACACCCTGGGTCATTTAGCTCTGTTAGCATTCAGTTTAGCGGCAAGATGTCAACGTATCTTGCAATAAGCAAATCCAAAATTAAAACCTGTTAAATGTGAAACAGAGATGATGAAAAGCAGGAAAAGAAAGTAGGGGAGATTGAAGGAAGACAAACATTGTACTTTTCCTTTATGTTGTGCTATGGTAATGGCTTTCCTCCAATAGCATTCAGTTTAGCATCAACGTGGAAACTTAGCTCACAATTAGAACATCCAACCTCATACCGTGCAATACATCGCGGATACAATCGGCCGAGATGGGTTTTCTCCGCAGGGTGGCTGGCGTCTCCCTTAGGGATAAGGTGAGAAGTTCAGTCATCCGGGAGGGACTCGGAGTTGAACCGCTCCTCCTCCGCGTCCAAAGGAGCCAGTTGAGGTGGTTCGGGCACCTAGTAAGGATGGGAGGAGACCGAGGGGTAGACCTAGGACCAGGTGGAGGGATTATATCTCTTCGCTGGCCTGGGAGCGCCTTGGGATCCCCCAGTCAGAGCTGGTTGATGTGGCCGGGGAAAGGTTTGAGGCTCTCTGCTGGAACTGCTACCTCCGCGACCCGACCACGGATAAGCGGGAGAAGATGGATGGATGGATATCGTGCAAAAATTGTGACAGAAAGAGGAAATGGAGAACAGGAAAGGAGAGTAGAGGAGATTGAAGGAAGGAGCACACTCATTGGTTGTTACTTTATTAACTTTAGCTGTATCAACGATCGCTATTACCATTTAAACTGCAAAGGTGTTTCAGAATATCCAAACACACCCAGCAATTTGGGTGGAAATGCTTCAAATTGCTGAGGCATATGGAAATCACAATCTAAAGCCAACACATCATCACTTTGCAGACGACTCTCCTTTCTGTGCATTTTCCTGCATCTCCCACCAGAATTCAATTTGACTCCGGGTAATATTCCTCCGTTAGCATTCAATATGTTTTCATCACTCTGACTGCTTACTCTGGGTGTTTTCTGAGCGCTCCACCTCCCCCTCTCCTTCTCCCTCCCTCCATCCCACACCTCCCCACCTCTGTCTGTCAAAGCAAAGGCCAGTCTCTAGATAGGAATCTCTATCACAAAGAAAAGCACAAAGGAACCAACACTGTTTCAAGGCTGTCAGGTAAATGGGATTCCCGCAGAGACACGAAAGGGAATTATCGCAGCGGAGAGTGCATGTTTTTTCGCGAGGGCACCCACTCGGCAAGAAAAAGGGAATGGGAAGAAGGTAGCAAAGCGTGGCAAAGAGACAATAATGGGTGGAAATTGGAATAAACAATACTCTGCTGAATACGATTCTGCTATGTAACACTCTGTGAGCACACACTGTGCCTCCCGTCTGCCTATAGCTCACACATGGTTATATGATCCATGCTCTTTGTGGCTCAATGGGTTTAGTGTGGTTTTGTCAGAAGAACAACAAGGATTTTATTCTTCATGTAGCTCAATGTTTAGCGCCATGGAACTAATGCATCCACACTTTGCCTCCTACGCTTTTTGTGCTGAAAGAAACTTTGGGAAATAATACACTTATTTTATTTTCCATACAAGAAATGCAGAGTTAAAGGTGGGGTAGGCAATTTTGGAGAAACCAGCTCGAATTTCGCTAGAATTTGAAAATACACAGCCAGAAGAAATCTGCCCCTTCCTCACAGAGCCCCTCCTCCAACGCACACGAACGCACACATGACCAATGAGGGCACGAGATAAGTTTGTGCACAGATGGAAGGCTGACAGGCAGGTAGGCCATCCAGTTACTTTAGCCGGGCCGGCTCAGATGATTGGTTGTGCTTTTTACAGAGCCACGGCTTCCACAGATGAAATTTTTTTTTATGGATTTTGTGTCAAAGCATTTAAGATATTCATTGCTATCGGGATGTTAAGAGCGTTGGAATATAACAACAAGTGTATCTCAAGCCGGTTTCTCAAACCTACCTACCCCACCAGGGCCGTCACGTTGTGTCTTGAATTTTGAATTGAGCCGTCCCTTATAGATACTATCTCTTTACGTATTAGTGATGGGAATTCCGGCTCTTCTTAGTGACTAGTCAGTAGTCACTAAGAAGAGCCGGCTCCTTAACGGGTCTTCATGTTACCACAGTTTACCACGGAGCCTCAGTTTTGCCGCTGCGAGGCTCCGGCGCTCACAGTTCACGCGCGTGCTCCACTAGCAACCCCCCGCCAAGGCTCGCCGGCAGTACACTTCCCGTCACAGGAACGCGCTTTGCTGGCGGCGAAAATAATCCCACCTCCTTTGCCCCTCCAACAGAGGGATGTCCTTGTCCTTTTTCCTTTTCGTCATTTCAAGCGATAAAAACTCGATCTTCTCTCGAAGACGCCCTCGGCTCGAGTTCAGGGCGTTCCGAGCTGAATAAGAGCGTCAAATGACGGCAAGACGCCCCCCTGGCGGAAACGCTGCTCTCAAGTTGTCAACCCTGTAGTGAATTACAGCATAGAGTATTTACAGAAGGCATCACCAAATGGCAGACTTTAATGAATCAATTAGAATATATCTTCAATTAGCTTTTTCTATTTCTTCTCCTTACGTCAGCTTTCTCAATTATGAATGTGACTAAAACCAAGGGAGAGAAACTCCTTCTGGAGGGAACACAGGGATGTAAGCCTCTGCAGACCATTTACATGCACTAAAACCTATATAACACACTATAGGAAAGGGACAACCCCAAAAAGCATAATAGGGCCTCTTTAACACAAATTCAAAACTAATGCCAGAAAGAAAAATACATTCTCAAAGCTCTGATTGCTTTAGTTTTTAAAAATTGCACTTTTTAAATACATTTAATTCAGAATATTCTGTATTTGTTTTACTTAGAACCTTACGTCCATTATCCTAGGACCTTTTTTATTCATAATAAAGAAAGCTCTTTGTTCAGGTTCAGGTTTTTTTATTTGTACACGTAAGTAAATCCATCGTGACACATGTTTCAAACACGTTGTTTTCCATTCTAGTATACACAAGTTCTTTTTTGAGTTCCTGTTACATAAACATCCCAAACACAAGATGTGTTTCCCGACGGGTAACCCCCGACACATGTTCCTGCTCTTTTCTCCAAGAGTTAAAATCAAAACAAACGTTGTTACATTTCTTTGAGTAAATAGAAGCTTAAAGGCCGTACCAGATATCTCCTCAATAAAACCTGAGTGTGTGTGACCTGCGTTCAACCCAAGGCAGGAAGAAAAGATACCAGTGTGTGTTCACCATCACCGTGTTGTTCTAAATCAGGGGTTTCAAACTCAAGGCCCGGGGGCCAAATCCGGCCCGTGACTTCATTTTATGTGGTCCCACAAGAGCTTGCAAAGAATATATATATGTTTATTATACGGTTACATGCCGATTTACAGAGGCACGTTGCCCCTACATGGAGCACAATGCATCGCAAATTTGACTTTTTTTCTTCAAAGCTTGTGCTGACCAGCTTTCAGGGGTCCTGACCAGGATATTCAACCTGTCCCTGTCACAAGCTTGCATTCCATCCTGTCTGAAAACTGCTACCATCATTCCTGTCCCCAAAAAGACACCAGTCAGAGAGCTCAACGACTACAGGCCCATAGCCCTAACATCGGCGGTGATGAAATGTTTCGAAAGACTGATAGCCGACTACATCAAAGCCAGCCTCCCACCCTCCCTCGACCCTCATCAGTTCGCTTATAGAGCCAACAGATCCACGGATGATGCCATCGCCACGGTCCTTCACACAGCTGTGAGCCACCTAGAAGGCCCAGGCAACTATATAAGGATGCTGTTTGTCGATTTTAGCTCAGCTTTTAACACCATCATACCTGACATACTAGTGGTAAAACTGTCAAGCCTAGGTTTCCCCTCCTTCTTATGCGCCTGGATTAATAATTTCCTTACAGACCGTCCTCAGACAGTGAAAATAGGCCCTTATTGCTCCTCCACCCGCAACCTCAGCACTGGCTGCGTGCTGAGCCCTCTACTCTACACTCTCTACACACACGACTGCTCTCCCATTCACCCCTCCAACTCCATTATCAAATTTGCAGATGACACCACTGTAGTCAGCCAAATATATAAGGGAGACGACGAGTCGGCATACAGAGACGAGATCCTGAAGCTGTCTGTGTGATATCTGAACACAAGCAAAACAAAAGAAATCATCATAGACTTCAGAAAGCACCGTTCAGAACCCGCCCCCCTTCACCTCAATGGAGAGAGAGTGGAGAGGGTCTCCACCTTTAAGTTCCTGGGGGTTCACATCTCGGAGAGCCTCAGCTGGACAGCACACACCACTGCAGCAGTTAAGAAGGCCCAGCAGCGACTACACTTCCTGAGGGTGCTTCGGAGAAACCGACTGAACAAGAAGCTGCTGGTGTCCTTCTACTGGGCGACCATCGAGAGCGTGCTGTCATACTCCATCTCGGGGTGCTATGCAGGATGCTCAGCTGCGGACAAGAAAGCCCTGCAGAGAGTGATCAGGATGGCAGAGAAAACCATCAGCTGCCCCCTGCCCTCTCTGGAACACATCTCCACCTCCCGCTGCCTCAGCAGAGCTAACTAAATAATAAAGGACAGCTCTCACCCAGGTCACAGACTGTTCTCTCTCCTGCCTTCTGGGAGGAGAGACAGGAGCTTCAAGTCACGGACAAACAGACTCAAAAACAGTTTCTACCCCTGGGCCGTCAGGCTGCTCAACCACCACACATAATGCAATAACTGTAACCATTCTCACATACACACACTTTTAAATGCACTTTATATACTATTTTTTATATCAATATGTTTAAGTTTATTAGTATGTTGTCTGTCCTATTGCCGTGTTTTTTAGTGTTATGTATTTGTTTGTATGTTTTGCACACCGGGACAGAGTTGCACTCTGAATCTCGTTATACTCTGTGTATAATGACAATAAAAGGCTTTAACTTTAACTTTAAATGTCACTTGTTTTTTTCAAAATGTCACTTTTTTTTTTGTATTGTGACTTTTTTTCCAGAATTTGGCTTTTCTTTTTAAATCATTTTGTGACATTCTCACTGAAGAGACTTGCAATTATTTGCCCCAGACTTCTGCTTTCAGTCGTAGTTAATCATGAAGTTATTATTACCTTATCCGATAATAATCCAATGCAGAGGCAATAATATAATACAATACATTATTTTATATATATTGAATATTTATATATGTATTTTTTAGTGCTGTCAAAATTATCGCGTTAACGGCGGTAATTAATTTTTTGAATTAATTGCGTTTATATTTAACGCATTTAACGCATGTGCAGAATGGCCCGCCCCATACGTGCCACCAGTGGCAGCGCCAGGGTATGGCTGGGGTAGGCTACACCCATACCAAGAAATGGCTTAGCCCCACCATGAAAAATGATGTCAAAGTAAGCAAAATAAAGTCTGCCAACTCGCGCGGAGTAAATTGCACAGACAGCAGTTAGTAAGATTGATTTCAGTAGCCACGGTTTTGAAAACTTTTGTCATGTAGTGATCGTCTTCGCAATAGAACATCTTTGATAATGTCTTCTGGCCAATCAGAATCAAGATAACGGCAGGAAGTCCCGACGGAGAATACTTTTGCTGTAGTACAGGGGTGCACATAACTGGTACGCAGGTTATGTGCGTAATCTGAAATGCGTACCGTCACTTGTCACAAAGCGCATTTGCGTACCGACGTACTTGTGAAGCTTTTCCAGAAGGCGGTTAGATCACCGGACGACAGAGTCGGTCTCCGTGTGCACAGACAGGGCTGCTGTTAACGTCGGTCTGTACAACGGAATTGTGCCAAAACTACGCCAACCGGCTACGGAGGGAGACTCCCCCCCCTTCACTGGAGAACTGCGCTAAAACAGCTGATCACACTCTGTGGTCAGGAAGTACTCCACTAGCGCCCACCCCCCCCCCCCCCCCCCCCCTCTGTCGACTTTCCTGAAGTACTCCCCCGTTGATAGAAATCAACACGTAATGAATTAAGACCCCACGGTTTGATGATTGATAGGTGTGTGGGTTGTCTTTCATTTTGACACACAGAACAATGTTATAATAAACATAGATACTGTGTTAAATGGATATATCCGCCTTCTTTCATTTATCTTTCCATTCCCACAACAATATACATAAATAAATGGCATATTTTGGACATAGTTCGAATGGTGATTAATCATGATTAATTAATGTTTAAGCTGTGATTAATCTGATTAAAAATTGTAATCGTTTGACAGCCCTAGTATTTTTATATAGTCTTAAAGTTACAACCGGCCCTTTGAGTGCAACCATAATGCTGATGTGGCCCGCGATGAAATTGAGTTTGACACCCCAGAAAATCTCTGCGAGGGTATTTTGGAAATATTTTCTTGCTTTTTATTTTGTGTATTTTCAAAGTTCCTCGCAGGCAATCTCAGCCTCTCACTTTGAAAGAGTGCTTTCCACAAATCTATTTTCTGGCAGAGATCATCTTCAGACTGCATTTCAACAGGGCATCTGTTTCGACTTCTTTATTCTAGTGTTTTTATTTCAATTGTTTATCTTTTATTCATACCGCAAATCTTTTGGAGATTGAAAATGCTTTGCTGTCTCAAGCAGACCATCTTCTCTCAGGGAGTGTTTTGTTTCCTCTCAGACGAGCCCAGGTGGAGTGGGTTGACTTCTAAAGCCGGCATAATGACGGCGCTCTGAAAGGGACGTGCTCGGATGGATTCAGGTCAGGGTGTTATCTCCGCGCCTTTTGTTCAATTGTTTCTATGAAATCGGTTTCGCTCCGTAAGAGCCGGAGGAACAAGGCGGCGGAGGGAGCCAATTCATTTCCACAAACATACAAATTGTTTATTGGTTCAGTCCACTTCAGTCGGCAGCGATACTCACGGCCTTAAAGGGAAACCTGTAGTGTGTCGTGACGACTTGAGAGAGGTCCCACTCTGCCTGAGAAACATGACAGGTTAGCCAAGCGCAACGCCCCAAAGACCTTTGTAGATCACACGAGGAAACCATTGAATCTGCTTTTCTTGTATTTCATTAGTGAGAAACGAGGTGTCCGTCAGCTGAGACGCATTTTGCTTTATATATTGTTGTAGTAAATATTTATGACTTAATATGCTAGATGGATTGTGGATTGATAATTATGATTTCTAAACCGTTTGCAGCCTTTTATTAAAGGAATAGTTTTGTTCTCATTTTGCTCGCATTTGAGTTTTTGTTGACAGTCAATGTCGGTGAGCTAAAAAATAAACTGTAGCTAGCTAGATTAGCTTAGCATTAACACAGGGCAACAGGGAAGCTAGCCTAGCTCAGTCCAAGAGGAAAACAATCCTACTACATATATCATGTTCACTAATCAACTCTCTGTGTCCTGTTGTGTTCGTTTAGGGATAGAGTGACACCAATTTTCATGCTACAATCTTTTTGGCTAAGATTTTGATAATACACCTGTATGTCCAAACACTGCTTAGTAAAGCCGTCAAAAACATCAGATCCAGTCATTTTGACCAGGTATCGACTTATCCCTAGTATGAATCTCGTTTTAATAAATGCTCATCTCAGAAATGAAGGTGTCTAAATGTTTGAACTATCCCTTTAATATCCAACAGTACCTTCTGTAGTAGTTCGACAAAGTCCTGCACAGTCGGGCCTTAATGAGTCATTTCATGTTTAAAACAATTACCAACGAATACACAGCTTCATTGATGCGTCACATACGTGTGTGTGTGTGTGTGTGTGTGTGTGTGTGTGTGTGTGTGTGTGTGTGTGTGTGTGTGTGTGTGTGTGTGTGTGTGTGTGTGTGTGTACAATCAGAGACATGGGGGGGGAACATGTATACATATGAACACTTACACACTCCCACACACTCTATTCTGCGGCATGATTAATCGTTGCTTCTTGGGGAGTTTTAGACGAGGTTCAGAAAAAAAAAGCTTCAAAAATACTTTTTTTTCCCCGCCGGTTGATTCGTCATTATTATTATTTCAGGATTAATTCCTGCCGATCTGTTCTTTACTATTGCTATCTTCCTCCCACTTCCTCATCTCTCTGAGGTGAAGAAAGGGTCACAGCCCTCATGTGGGAACAATCCAACGTTTCTACAATCAGCATCTCAATCTGAGTCATCGGGTTATCCCATCAAACATCCTCCTCTGCTTCACACGGCTGTTTGTCTTTATTCACAGGGTTTGGGTAATTGAAGATGAGATGTTTGAATCCTCGTAGGACAGATAAAAAGCATTTGTAGTCTAGCTTTGTTTCCAAACAGGTGAGCGACTATAAAAGACTAGAGAATAAAGAAATTAGGATTTAAAACACATTTTTAAAAGTGGACAGATGGCGAGAAGTCTTCCACAGGATTAACCTGAATAATAAACCTGTGTGAACTCACGCAGCGTCAGAAAATAAAACCCTTTCTCTTTTCCTCCGTACCCACATATTTTAAAAACGGGGGTACAACGAGCGGATACAGATTTGCTGCTGATCTGACGTCAAATCGGCGGCGGACCCACAGAAAGTTGCCATCAGAAACAATGCTCGTCTTTGTTTACATTAGCAAGCCTCGCTAACACTCAGAGCTAACCTGTACTGGAGAGCACGTGTTTTTAAAAAGCAGGAAATTAAAAAAAAGAACTAACCTTGTGATAAACCCGCAAGAGAAAAAGCATTTGAGCTCCATACTGTTTCAGAAATAATCCTTGATGTGGTTTAGAACAGGATGGCGTTTTATCACAGCAGAATTTAACTTTATCTCCGGTAGAATTCTGATCAGGCATTAGCTCCGCCTCCTCTTTTTTTTTAAGCTAAGGACCCAAAATCCGCGTTTCTCTAACAGGGCTGCAAAAGAGTTGTTTGAGCAGAATGAGGCATGGCTACAACGGGTGATCGGTTTGGTATCTTAAGCAAAACACTTCACAGACATGTTTTGAATAGGTATGGCCCTACAATATATGTTTCCAATATAGCATAATAGGTCCACTTTAAGTTATGTAGTAGTTTTGACTTCATTCAAGAGCTCCTTTACATAAACACATGATAATAAGTACGTAAAGAACATCTCCTGCATTCCAACATCACCCTGAATTAACCATGTCCTACATCTCACAAATACAATCAATAAACTGACAGCATTTCATGTCATTTTGAAATACTAATTTATGTTCCTTAATAACATTTGAGAAGAATCAAAGAATATATAAGGAGTCGACTGTTATCTAGACCAGTGGTTCCATGTTTATGTGCTGGATTATTGAATGACTTTGTGTATGGTTTGACTTAACTATTTTTGATTATTATTTGTCAGGCTTGTTTCTGACTGGCACCCCACTCATTAAAAATAAGGTCTAACCCGTTACAAGACATAGCAATATGATCTTTGAGATAGGGTGCTTTTATAAAACCACCTGATCGCAGCGACTGTATGATCCGGCAGTGGCATTGAGCAAGGCACCAGACATCCCCCTCCCCCCCCACTCCCATTGCTCCCCAGGCTCTGTACACTAGCTGCCCACTGCTCCTAGTACTAGACTCCTGGTACTAGGATGGGTTAACAGCAGAGAACAAATGCCACTGTGTGTGCTGTGTGCTCTCTTAAAGCAGAGGGTTTCATCCCTCCCAATTCTATTCTATTCTATGAAAGCTTATTTTTCAGAAAGTTGGCCAGCTAAAACTCTACTGGTTTTATTTGAGTAACGGGGATGTGTTTGCTCCACCTTTCCAGACGCACCTGAATGAGTTCATGCTTTGGCCTGGAGGCATTTCATCTAGAAATATCATCAAGGACACACGTGTTCAGCCATGTGTGACCAGACAGCGTTGGGCCAGTTATTCAGCCACCTGCTGCTGAGGCAAGGTTACATGAAGGGCCATTATTCCTGCTCGCACATATGCACAAAACACACTCTGGAAGAAGTGGTGATATAGCTGCAGGCCCACCCACCCATCACGAGGGGTCCTGATTGTGAATTAATTTATCCCAGACGTACACACGTACCGGCCAAAACCATCAATTCCCATCTTTGGCAGATTCATTATTTAATGGTCCGACCGCTGTCCTCGCATAGCTCTGAATATTAATATATATTTAGGTCACATTTGTATTCTGGCGCTGTTGGATTATGCAGGCCGGAGAACTTGATGATTCAGTGCAATTTCACGGTGTCGACATCCAAAGTAGTATCCGGGCGGGGGGTTTCAGAGGGGATCTTCCTCTTCTTTGTTGTGCAGATTTCTGGGACAGACCGATGTCTCTCTCGTGCTCAGACTGAAATTCCTCCTCTTTCGTTTCTTTCTTTCGGCTGGATGTCTCTCTCTGGAGTCGAGCAGCCAGACTTTCCTCCGTGGAAACGCTCGCCGTTAGAAAACACAGCAGATCACAGCAGTACACTCATTCTGAATGGACATTTGAACATGCAAGCACACACAGGTAGTTTCTCCAGCTGTGAAGAGTAACTAAGTACAAGTACTGTACTTCAGTACAAATCTGAGGTACATTAATTGAGCACTAAGCTGTTTTTTACTTTTACTCTTCTACAAATGTGGCACTTTTTTTATTCTACGGTTTTCAGGTTAATATTTGTACTTGAACCAGGAAAGGGAAAACCCCACAAAGCATTATAGGGCCTCTTTAATATAATTCTGCGAAGATTGTTTTAAGCTTTTTTCATGCTATTTAGAATTTTAAATGTGTTCTTTATAATCTCCTGACTTGACACTTTATGCTTGACATCCAAAGTATATTCAATAGAGAAAAGGACATAAGGTAGGGAGGAAAAAGGAAAGGAAAGATGACCTTGAAAGGAAACAGATGAGAGTAAGACAGAATAACGCTAAGTAAGTAAAGAACGTCCTCTGGAGATTTCCACTTGTAGCATATTTTCAAACCTGGCGAACTTTCATTAACGATGTTGAATTTATTTTCAATTACCCAGATTATATCATTAATGTAACGGTGAGGGTTTGGCTCCAGGCTGTTTCACTACAGTGGAAATGGTGCTCTCTGAAAAGCCTTACGTTGAATAGAGAGAAGAAGTTGCTGAGAGTGAAGGTGGCACTTTACTGGGAGAGTTTCCGGAGAACCAAGTCTTTGGCAAGTTGGTGTAATTTCGGTCCAATTTGCACTCGAACGAGGGGAAAACAACATGTTTGTGTTTGGAGTCAGGAACATATTTAGTCTTGAATTTTAGTTTGGGTAAGATTGAAATTAACTTTAAAGTTGTTTGTTTTCATAAGGAAAGTATTTTCTTTGTTTTAATACAATCAGTGCTCACATGTTTTACATTAAGAGGCCCTATGATGCTCTTTAGGGTATCCCTTTGCTGTATTGTTTTCTTTTGCTTTTAATGCATGTAAATGGTCTGCAGAGGCTAAAATCCCTGTGTTCCCTCCAGAGGGAGTTTATCTCCCATGATTCTACATGACTATATAACATCACAAAGCTTCTAACTGGAACATACTGTTGATATACGATAGGATACGATAACACTTTAATGGTCAGATCAAGTCTGAAATGTGACTTGCATCCCAGCAGCTCCATGTGTGATATCAACAGACAAATATCAAGACACAATACATGAAAAACAAACATTTAACATAACAGCACAATCACTGAGAGAAAGAGCCTTCAGCGTGCATTTGATCTGGGATCAGCTCTGTATTTACTGTGAGGATTGACTGGAACACAAAGGATGCTTCTGTCTGACCTTATTGGATCGAGGGACCCTGTATCTCCGATTCGATGGTTGCAGTTCATATAGGGGTCGGACGTGAGTGACCTGGCTCTCTAGAGAAAATAATGCCTATCCCTCGTCACATCCCAGTCACAGATCAGACCAGTAAAAAAACGATTGTAAATGTGTGTTTCAAGCCATAGCTAGTGGGTTACTCATTTAGTTTCCAAAAAGAGGTATACCTTTTTCTGTAGCCAATAGTTGGCTCCATTGGCATGTGAGGTATCAGCAGAAAAGGGTCACATGGAACCTGGGATTATTTAACGTCTGGGGGGACAGAAGATGTAACATGAGGTCAGTGGGAGGTCAACTACGTAGTACGCCGTTTTGAGCAGCATATAAGCTCTGAGATTCTCTTACACTGAAGGGACATATAGACTGCTTTGATGAAAGGTAATGTGCCTCTTATAATGCTGCACAGCCATATAATATGTGGCCATAAGACTGTTAAACACCTGAACCTTTGAAACGACATCCACAAACATTAATCTGGCTGCAATTTAGAAATCATTTATCTAATCTAATCTTATTGCACTATTCCACTATTGTACTATTTTTCTTTTTGTATTTACTTGCACTATTTTTTCAGTGTTATTGTGTTGCACTGTTGGAAGAGCCTGTGACCTAAGATTTTCATCGTCATAACTACACTGTAGCTATGTACGCATGGCCAATACAAGCCTTGAACTTGAACCTTGAACTTGAACCTTCAGCCATCTCTGTGTCTGTGTTTTATTGATTCCTCTTTGTCTTATTCTTTAATGTGAGTGCTACATCGGATCTACGACATTTACTTTCTATGTTCCCCCATTGATTGCTTGTGTTCCTCCCCCAGGGGTGAAGGCGGTGTTTTCGGGTCATTACCACCGTAACGCGGGGGGTCTGCACGACGGGCTGGACATGGTGGTGAGCTCAGCGATCGGCTGCCAGCTGGGAGACGACGCACACGGCCTGCGGGTGGTGCTGGTGACCGACGAGGCCATCGTGCACCGCTACGTCAGCCTGGAGCAGCTGAGCATGGGGGGGGCGGACCGAGACCTCCAGGAGCTGCTGCAGGGATGAAGGAGGAGGAGGAGGAGGAGGAAGAGGAAGAGGAGGAGGAGGAGGAGGAGGAGGAGGAGGAGGAGGAGGAGGAGGAGGAGGAGGAGGAGGAGGAGGAGGAGGAGGAGGAGGAGGATTTCTTCTGCTGTTTTGAGCCCCCTGCACTCGAGGCACACAAGAAGATTTTGACATGTTTTATTTTGAGTCCTTTCCATAATGTTTTCTGACAGATAATAATGAAAATCAATTTAAATCTGGAGATATGGAAAGGAATCCCCAACAATCACCAGTTAGTCTTTCTAAACTCTTAACTGCCATTTGTTTACCCAAAGTACCGATTAATAATTGTTATGGACATACATTGACTGTTGCATACAAACACATGGAAAGATAAGGTTAAACAATTACAAAAATGTCCATTTTAAAACCAACAATTATTCAATAGGTGCTTTCACACCGCAGTACTTTTCCCACAAAGGTTAATCAGGACTTAGTTCATGAGAACTCTTTAGTTCTCATGAACTAAGTACAGATTGCGTTCACACCGGAATAAGTCCCTGGGGGAGGATTAGGCAAATGAAGCCGCTGATGTCACTTCTTCTTCTTCTGCTTTGGGTTTACTGGCAGGCCGCAAACCACTTCACGGCGTATACTGCCACCCGGAGTCCCCGGCCGGAAGTCCCCGGAGTCGGGGACTGGCTTCAGTAGAAGCTGCTGGGAGTCCCAGCAGCTTCTACTGAAGCCTTCCGAGTAAATCGCCAGAACGCCGACACCTCCTCATCTCCACCATCATCATCTCCATGTTTTCTTTTGTGTTGCCATAAGTTAGTCTCTCTGCGTTTCTGCGCTGGGCTAATGCTAATAAGAGGATAATAAAATGGCGGCTTCACAAAACTTTTTGGGAGTTTTACGGGGCGTGGTTTGCAATCCGCCCAGCCAATCAGACATAGGAACCTTTTTCTCCCACAAAAATACCTGCTCTCTAGCAGGGACTGAAAAGGGGGTAAAAAGGTTCTCATGAACTCATTTGAGCTCCGGATCTTTTTGGTGTGAACGCAACATTTTGGAACTATATCGGAACTAAAGTGGGAAAAGTACTGCGGTGTGAACGCGCCTAATTGATGCCAACCACAGGCTGTTCAAATGTAGAGAATTATACTTAAAATGTACTTAAATGTATGTTTTCTCTCTAGTGGCAGAATCATTGCTTTCGTCTCTGCCTTTGCCGACTCAAAAGAGACTCAAAAGAAACTCAAAAGAACATTGAATGTTTTATTAAACTGAAGTCAGCTGTTGTCCGTGTAGCTTTACATCCAAGATATTCTACTCCAACAACTCCTAGAGGTGGATTCCCTTCAAAAAAGGAAAGGAGGAATATGAGGAAAGAGTAAGGAAGACTTGGTTAAATTCACTTCAGTAATGTTTAAAGTCTGTTGAAAGGCATCATGGGAAACGTAGGAAATCATAATGTATATAAAAATAGATCACACAGGTGGAAATGAAGGATACCTTTTAGCTTCAGTCTAATCTTATATCAGTATTTAAAGGTTGAACTTTCCTTTTAATGATCCTATAAATGCAGCAGACGCAGCAGTTTCAACTTTTTCAAACTAATCACATACCATAATGTGTTATGTATAACGTGGTACGATGTTAAGAGTCAAACATGTGCTTTAGTTACTCTCTCAATATACTGTATGCTTGCTTGATTAGAGGATTATTGTATCATTTGTTTTCTTAATCCTTATCAATTAGAACAAAAATGACTATATTCTTTTTTACTTAAAGCTATAATACTAAGGAATTCAGTGTCTGTTTGATAAAGAAACGTTTGCAACAGAAAACGGGTAAAAGCAACGACACATTGTTGATGAATTTTTGATATGTTCAGTTATCGCTGAGTTTCTCTCACAGTCTGATTATAGAAGCTCTCACTCCGTCTTTAAAGTGACGATTCTGCACGAAAATGACTTTCTCTCTGAGCCCTGACTCTACTGGATTACACTATCCACACACACACACTGTACGCTCCTGCATGCACACAAATGGTTGTGTTGCTAAAGAGTTGCTATGACAACTCCCCTAAATTGTGTGTGTGTGTGGTCTGTAGGTGATTTTCCATCAGTGACCTCATTTCACACTGACGGTTCTGTCTCTTTTTCGAAAAGTCAAAATGTGATGGAGGTGGAATTTAGGGGGGAGGTGAAGGGGGGTTCTGGGAGGACTGTTCTGTATAATGAGTGCGATGCGTCGACTCAGTCCATCTCCTTAATTTCCTGTCAGAGGAGGAACCTGAAGTCTTTATCTATTTTTATATCCGCAGAGTAACAGGACTCCATCACTGTGTTCTTTATCTTTTCTGTGTGTAACATGGAGCTCCTCTGCTCCGTGAATCAGGGAACGAGCGAACAGGACACCATGACTGTGACATAATTGGTTGTATTTTTTATAATAAATCTTGATTTTATATAATGATGGCAGTGTGTTCCTGTGTCTTTTGTATTGTGTTCAATATTCTTTACAGAGGCCTTGAGAGGCAGCGATTAAAATGTGTTGTGTGTGTTCAAAGTGCAAAGTTGAATTATCAGTTTTACAAACACACACAAAAACTCAAAGAAACTTTTTTCCCCAACTGTTTCATTTTCTGAAAAATAATGATGTAGTTAGAAAGAAAAGCCTGGCTTCAAGCACTCTAGCCAAAATGAACAAAAAACTTTTTTTTTATTTTACAGATATTTATAAAAAATATTTGAAGGTCACCTATCATGCTATTTGTAGGCAATAGCATAGGTCTCAGATATATACAAATATATAAAAAACATGTCTATGAAGTGTTTTGCTCAAAATACCAAACAGATCACCCATTCTAGCCATGCCTCATATCCCTCTATTTCACTTCCTGTTTCAAAAGTGCTGATTCTGGGTATAAAGCTTTAAACAATTTATAAAAATAAAGAAGGAGGGGTCTGAGCTCATGCGGGACCCGGCAGCTACCGTCTAAACTAAATGCTGCCGTGATAAAACGCCATATCATGGATTATCAAGGATTCTCTCTGAAACAGTTTGGAGCTCAAAGGCTTTCTCTCTTGCCGGTTATACCACAAGGTGAGTTCCTTTTTACTTCCTGCTTCTTCACACACATGCTCTCCAGTACAGGTTAGCTCTGAGTGTTAGCGATGCTAATGTAAACACGGACCATATTACGTCTAAAACAGTCGGGCATTGTTTCTGATAGCAACGTTTCTGATTGGGCCGTGGGTCCACATTTCAGATATTACGTCATATCGGACGCAAATCTGGATCAGCTCCGTTGTTCCCCGTTTTTAGAGATTTGGGTACGGAGGAAAAGAGAGAGGGTTTTATTTTCTGACGCTGCGTGAGTTCCCCGACACACCGGGGACACATGTTGATGTATAAAGAACATAAAAAAGTGCATTTTGCATGATCCCTTTAAAAAAAAAAAAATTATTTTCACACCCCAAAAAATAATGAAGTTGGAAACAATATCCTTATTTGTTTCACCTTTTTTTAACACTCAAACAAAGGAGAAAAAACATGACCTTTGAAACTAGATCAATCTTTAATTCCTCAATCTTTTTCAGGGATTTCGTTATTCTTTAGCAGGTGTTTTATAAACAGTATTGAGTCCTAACTCCGAGTAATTAGAAACCTTTTGAAATAACGACATTCAATTACACTTTAAACCCAACCTGTCGCTCTGTCTCTTATTTACACAGAGAGGTGTTTACATTTACTAACATTACAATATAATCAGTAATTAATATTTCTCACTAATTTAGCTTCAGGAAGGACTGTTTCATAACTGGGTTTCAACATGTCTGACCTAAGTTACCATGGAAACATTTTTTACCTTGTCAATGCAGGTTAGTAAAAGGCACTTGAGGATTAATGAGTGATAATAATAATAATAATAAACCTTTTAATTGTATAGTGCTTTAGAGGCTACTGAAAGGCCTTTCACATGGACATTAAAAGCATTAACTATTATAACAGCAAATAAAACAACAATGGGGGGGGGGGTGCTAATGGATCACAGAGTAAAAGAGGATTTACTTAAGTGTTTAGAGAGATCGCTTTATCCTGAGCCAGTGGAGGTTTTTAAGGTTATCTTCCCAGAGAAAAGCGTAAATTACCTTTTTTATTATTTGAAAGTTAAACTCAATATTTTTTCAATTTCTGTTGTTGTTGCCTCTGGGGTTTACTTAGTAGTTGGATAGAGGAAAGTTAAACACCCTAATTTAATCTTGCCTTAAGCTCCTTCCACCCATTCAGCCAATTGTACCTGCTTTCTGTTCCAGTGTTTTTACTTTCCAGTTCGATTTTTAATTTTGTTTGTTTTTATTTCATTCAATTTTTATTTATTTTTTTATTTATTTGTAATTCTTTTTTATTTATTTGCATTGCATTTGATTGAACACCATGTATAGTTACACTACTGCTAATCCTACACTTACCTTCTTCTATAATGATATTTGAAGAATAGATTTTAATTTTCTTTTAATTCCAGCTTGTTAGGAGCATCATTTTGCACCCAACACTAAAGCAAGCTGTTTCTATTCTAATCTGGATACATTTTCATGGCAACCTTTCATTTTCATTATGTCATTTATTCTATTCATATTGAACTGTTGCTCAGAGGTTGTTTCTTTCTCACCTATTGTACAAAACAAAACCCTTCATACAAAATAAGATACCCTTGATAAGATGACTTTTCTACTATAGAGTAGTCCTCTCAGATATCTGACTGTACACAATTAAGCTTTTTTGGCATGTAATTCATAGCTTTGATCAGCAGCACATTTATCAAACTCCAGCATGAGTGTGTGTGGCTTTCTGTGTGTGTGTGTGTGTGTGTGTGTGTGTGTGTGGCTTTCTGTGTGTGTGTGTGTGTGTGTGTGGCTTTCTGTGTGTGTGTGTGTGTGTGTGTGTGTGTGTGTGTGTGTGTGTGTGTGTGTGTGTGTGTGGTGTGTGTGTGTGTGTGTGTGTGTGTGTGTGTGTGTGTGTGTGTGTGTGTGTGTGTCAAAGCAGATATACGTCTCAATAACGCCTCCTCTTTTCTGATTGCTTAATGTACGACGATGATTCTGACATGCTTTCATCATGTCAACTTTTTTTTTTTTTCGTTAATACAGACACAGATCTGGAGGACATGTGTCATCAATTAGAAATCAGAGACACTGACTCCCTGAGGCTGTTGATAAGATGTGGCATTTTGACAGAAAGATATCAACATGTTCATCTTCAGCTAAGTCCAGCTGACTCATTGCATATTGAATTCATATTTGTCCACTCATTTGTTAAATGTGAGGAGAGGAGAGTGAGCAGATGGGGTTTGTTTTGCTCAACTGTCCAAAAAATGACTGTTATTGGACATAACGGCAAAGACTGAGTGATCGACTGACTGCTTACAGGACAGTAGTTCATTTACAGAACCACACACACATACACACACACCATGTATACATCACTTCAGAGGACATTACATTGACTTACATGCATTTCCTGGAGACTTATCCTAACCTTAACCATAACCAACACATGCCTAACCCTTACCCTAACCCTAACACTAACCAAGTCTTCACCCTAAAATTAATGATTCCCCTCATGGGGACCTCCATTTTGTCCCCATAAGGGAGGCGAGTCCCCACACGTGACTGTGTAAACAGATTTAGGTCCCCACAAGGATAGTAATGCTAGGCCACACACACACACACACACAAAGCAGGGTGCTTACACATATCAATCTAATCTTCTTTTTGAGTGTATAGGTCTCTCACTTGACTTCTGCAAAATTGTGATGTAAACATTTCCGTCACTGTTATTTTCTATGAAAGAACATCGAAGGTGTGAGGGCAAATGTACGGAAGCCCAGAGAGGCAAGTGGGGTAAATGCAATCTGATAATAAATGTTGTTAGGTTTGATCTTGTTTTCTCTGTTTCTGAGTGTATGAGTAAGGACCAGGGGAAATAAACAATTTTACTCGGATAATCTTAATAAGTTCTTTAAAAAAAAAGTCCATCATGAAAAAAGGTTTTGCTAGGATACTTTTTTTAAGTTACCTTGCTCTTCATTTGGTAAAAACATAGCAAACAAATATAAAACCGCTTCATTGGGGCTGTACATATAAACTGAAGATTAGAAAAACACAAATGTCTTAAAGCAATCAAATAAATGAAGCAGAAACAAATGTTCCCGGCACAACTTTTTGTTCCCAACCTGTTAATTTATTTTAATTAATTTATGTATTTATATATTTCTTTCTTTTCAAACTTCAAATTATTTAGGCAAAAACACATTATTTGTGTGACCCTTTCAATCAGACATAGAAAATGGATCACAAGAATGTTGTCACTTACCTCTCAGGGTTTCCGTACGATTGGTCGACACTGAAAATAAGTCCTCACAAGATGGCAGCTTTCTGGACCGACATGATGTCAACATTATGGCCTTTCCTCTCAGCCTCATTCCTGCAGGAGTTCGGTGACGGATGAAAGCTAGTTCCTGTTTATTGATCCTGTTGTTTCCCTCAGTGCTTTCTCACGGAGAAACGCAGACGCAGACGCATGTCACATAAACACACGACTTCCCACATAAAAGCCACATGCGTCTGTAGGGGCACTTTCATCACACCGAGTCTACAAAAGGGATGTTTTCCACAGAAGTGCTCACTTCAAGTACATGTAGCGTTCGTGGGTCACCTGCTTTTGAGTGAACATGAGAGGTAGGACGGAATATTTCCACCAGAGAGACAGAAACAGGGGCTTCTTTCATGTTCGCCTGAGTGTTTCGGATCCTAACGGAATCCAAGGAGTTCTCATCACACGGTGGTTACATCGATTTGGCCGTCAGATATGTTTGGCTCCGTGCAGTTAGCCGTGCGCGTGAGGAAAATATACCAAACATTGTAGGTGAAGCAGCCAGTTTTCTTAAAGCAAACACAGCCATGATGTTCTCCAAACCTCATCCAGGGTTCATCACAGCTCTCTAACTCAGAGTGATGACACTTACATTTCATGCTCCATGAGTTAGGACTCACATTCCTATTTCTGGATTAAAGTCATTTTACAAAAACACAAATCTTCTCCAGGATAACGCCCGAGGAGTTGAAGCCACTTTGGTTTGATTTCAGTCAAAGTACTTCCTGCTGGAGTCGAGGTTCTAGTATCGCACCTTTCAGAGTGCTTTACATTAAGACAGACACAATTATTTAAACATTGAAATTGTGTTTAAAGAGAAAACTAAAATAGAAAGATAGTGCCGTTACAGTGCATGATAAGTGGTCTCAAACTTAATTTAATGAAACCTAGTGGTGCATAAAAACCGAACAAATGCACAACAGAATTACATTTATTTAATACAGAAGCACATTTGTGTAAATCATGCAGCGACAGGCGACCTTTCATTCTTGATATATTCCTACGTTTTTAGAAGGCTTTTGTAATTGCCTGTAAGTGGCCCAAAATACAAATATGTCCTCTTTAATGTAGGAATTCAAGATTTCTTGGTTTGTGTTATTTACTGGTAGCAACTGAAGACCTTTTTCGGGTCTGAAGGCACATTATTTTATTTGTATTTTGTTGAATTGAATGATGGTAGGGTGTAGCAGTGTTGTAGTAAAGTCATCAATTCTCGAGTCCGAGTCAAAGAGTCAGAGTCTGGGCTGTAGCATTTAGCAAGAAGAACATATGTAATCATCAGTGGATCTGAATCCCAGGGCAGATAGGAGCATTCTTTTCCCTTATGGAAATGGTGGAGGCTTGCACTCTTCAAGAGCCCTTTCAGCTTGTTGTCTCCCCTTTTCACATTTCACATATTTGACGTCTTATTTTCTTGATATTAAACAGATGATTATAGCAGCTTAAAATGCTCAGAAAATGATATTCGAACAACTGAGCAAACCCTTTCTGAAGAAGATGAAAAAGCTCCAGAAAACCTACTCAATAGACGATGTGGTGAGATTCCTTGTCAACTCTAGTTTGCAAGGCTACAGATCTCATCTAAAATGACAATCTATATCCAATTAATTTGCTGCAGGAATTAACCTTAAATTGTCTCTCTGAAGGATATCGAACACACACACACACACACACACACACACACACACACACACACGGCCAGACTCCACCACCCCTTCATTTCTCCACAGTCCACAGGTGTTTGGGGGAAGCAAATGAAAGTTGGCGTATCCAATCATGGCCTGACGTCAGGGCGCCTCCCTTCCTGGCCGCTCTCCCGCTGACACAGAGAGCCATCTGGGCACAGAGAGCCGCGACAGGCCATCCGCCCCCCGCCCGCCCTGTGGGCCCGAAGCCAGCCGGACACACTGGGATCCTCCATCGCCAAAAAGCAGCATGGTTTGATGATGCTAGCATTCAGCGGGGTCAAAAATATCCGCAAACCCCACGTAGGGATGACTGGTCGCACATGTTGCATAATGGCTGTAAATAAGTTGTATTTTCACATAAATATTGATATGTTTGATCACTCAAGAGATCATTCAGAAATAGTCACGGTTTGTCTGATGACATTTCACCTCTGTTTTTTGTGAAATCTCCCATATTCAAAGATTCAAGATTCAAAAGTTTTATTATCATATGCACAAAGCTACAGTGTAGAAATGGCAATGAAATTCTTCTGACCTGAGCTCCTCCAACAATGCAACATATATAATAAAATACAAAATAAAAAGTAGTGCAAGGGCCTGAAACGAGAGCATGGAGACCCAACATGTGAGAGATTTTAATCATGGAGGACAGGAAAGTACATGCACATATCTTAGTGAGATCACTGGGTAATAATTGAGAGGTGGAGGTAGGGGGTGTGATGAGGAAATTAAAATCATAATTCTCTTCATGCTAGAACTGAAAGCTTAATATGAGTCTCATTTGAATTCCAGCAAAGAATTACTAACTCAAATGTCAGAATTAGACCCAAGAGGAAACATTAGGATTGACATTTAAAGGGGATTCTCCGTGGCCAAATGCTGACCTTTCAGGAAAACTTCCTCGTACCTTCACTTGTGTCTCTTCATCGTGTTTACTTGCTTCCTCTCCTAGTTTCTCTTTCCTCGGACCTTGACTCCTCTATGAGGATTTAAGAAATTGCGACGTCCTTCAACATGGCGTCTTTCGATTTATTTCTAATTTATTGAGGAGACGTGAGGAGTATAGGGTGCAGTGGCGAGCCGTGACTTTTATACCTAGGCCCTAAGGTAAAAACGTTTTTTAAAAATGTTTTCAAATATTATTTTTTAGAATATCTTGACGGCTCGCCACTGATAGGGTGACTTTTTAGCCATGGCTCTATAATAATACATGGGATTTGTATAGTGCTTTTCCTAATGCTCAAAGATGCTTAAATGTGGGGCAATGTCTTGGTTGGTCTGTATGTAACTTAAATATCTTAACAATTAGAAAAATGCACTATAACTAGATCTCTGACAGGTGTAAATATCCATTGCTTCAGTGTTTGATCAAATTGAGCGATATAAAGCAAAATGTCATAGTTTGTAGTCATTTTGTGTTGTTTAGAGGTCCCATTCATAGTCATGAGTGTCTTTGAGGCCATTTTCTAGCTGTTTAGCCTCTCTTAAAGGTTGGTTAAATGACCAGTTTTTATCACATTTCGATCAATCAACCAATCAATCAATCAATCAATGTTTATTTATATAGCCCAATATCACAAATGTTACATTTGTCTCAGTGGACTTCACAGTTTATATATCAGTATGACAATACGACACCCTCTGTCCTTAGACCCTCACATCGTACAAGGAAACACTTCCAGAGAAAACCCACAGTTTAAAGGGAAACATGGGAGAAACCTCAGGGAGAGCAACAGAGGAGGGATCCCTCTCCCAGGACGGACAGACGTGCAATAGATGCCGTGTGTAAATTGAAAAGATAATACATTTGCAACATAGGTAGTCCAAATGTTTGGAAATGCACGTGTCTATAATAGGAAGATGAATCCACGAGGATATCCATCCAGGACCTATGATCCAGGACCACAGCCACGACTCAAGATCCAGGGCTCGCGATGCAGGACACAGGACCGCAGGATCATCCATGACTCCGGATCCCGGCGTATACAGACACCAAAAAGAAAGACATTTGGGGAAGCTGGGTTAATCTGAACATGAGAGTACACAGGTATAGACAGATAGAAGGAAGCAGTAAGATGTCCCCCGACAAACTAAGCCTATATCAGCAAAACTAGAGGCTGAATCTAATCAGCCCTAACTATAAGCTTTATCAAAAAGGAAGGTCTTAAGCGCACTCTTAAAAACGGATAGGGTGTCTGCCGCCCGAACACAAACTGGAAGCTGATTCCACAAATGTGGAGCTTGATAAGATAAGGCTCTTTCATAGTTGTTCTGAGTCTCTTTATAGCTGTTCTGATCTCGTTGTGGTTGTTCTGGTCTTTTTGTAGTCTTAATATGGTATTTTTGTAGTCCTACAGTAATTTAAAGTCACCTACTGGTTGGTAAGTGTCTGTTTGAGGTACATTTTGTAGCTGTGGGCCCTTTCAATACTCAATCGTGGCACCAACAACATAGATATATGTTCTGCTCTACCGCACCTCAACTTTTGGCAAGAAGACACAGTAATTTCTCTGAAAAATCTGTTCATGTTTTGTCCATGAATCAATTTTTAAAAAGCTTTAAATAGTTGCATCAACTTTCTGCGTCCGAGCGCTCAAAAGAGGACGGACAGCGATCCTCTCTGCGCGTCGTTAGACAGACGAAGAGGTGCACACACCCGTGGATTTTGTTTGGGTCTTTTTGGTTCACTTAGTCAGATCTGGAACAGAAGGCTGCCTGTGACATTTACCCACAATACTGTTCTTCACACCACCACCAACTGGACTCCCACTCTCTCAAAGTGAACATGGAGGATTGTTGTTTCCACAGTTTGTTTTGGACGTCCTCCCCAACAACCAGCCACCTGCTGACGGAAAAATGGCCAAACGCTGTTTATTTACCTGAACACGGGATGAGGGCGTAGTGTCTGAGAGGAGGAGAGAGACAGGAGTGGCTCATCAGGGCTACAAGCTGCGCCTGTGCCCACTGACTCTGTGTGTGTGTGTGTGTGTGTGTTGTGTGTGTGTGTGTGTGTGTGTGTGTTGTGTGTGTGTGTGTGTGTGTGTGTGTGTGTGTGTGGTGTGTGTGTGTGTGTGTGTGTGTGTGTGTGTGTGTGTGTGTTGCCTCTGTGTGTGTGTGTGTGTGTGTGTGTGTGTGTGTGTGTGTGTTTTACTACATGTGTGTGAGGAGGAAAGCTATGTTTGTGAGGAAGCTGTGTGCCTCCATTGCATGAGTATGAATTGCTGGATGACTCCCGAAATTGAGAAAAATAATAATAATTGCGGGATTAAATGCCAGAATGTAACACCTTTTAATCAAAGTTTGTCGTGCATCATACACCATAGATATTTCTGGCTCTGTGAAGCCAATGTTACCCCAGTCTGCAACAGAACTTCTGCGTAATTTGCGTCCATCTGAAGTGTAAACTTGACGCGGTCTCCTGCGATTCCTGTGATCACAACACCGCAGTTATATGTTAAAGTTAGCTCAGTTGCCATGAAGGCCGCCTGCTGAGAAGCTATCGTTAAGATGTCAGTGTCTTCACACATAAAAGTGTTTAAATTAACATGAACAAAGAAAGCTTTGAGAAGTTTATTTTCGATAACATGTAGCGGGAAGTGCTAATGGTCCATTGTTACAAGCCTGGATACAGAAACCATCGGTGTGTTATTTGACTGAAGTTGCCGCCTGGATGTAAAGCACAAGAAAAGTTATTCTTAACGCATTTGATGGCAGATTAAAAGACATGTTTGAAGATATTTTTGTAAAGTTCTACAAGGCCGACTATGACAAACTGAAGATGTTCTCTTCGTCCAGTTTTTGTCCAATTTCAAGACCTTTATTTCAATCAGGAGAGACGGTTTTGATGTGAACACATATTTATTGCAGAGATACACAAATGAATGTAATGGTGATTTTGGCGATTAGGACCCATTGTGCGGGAAGTGTCATTCGGGAGGGGAGAACCGATCCGATGAAACCAACCCGGGGTCTAGACACTGGTGGTGGTGAATGAATGGTTGGGTCAGTCTGAAGAGGAGGGGCTTAGCTTGACCCTGGTGGTGGTGAATGAATGGTTGGGTCAGTCTGAAGGGGAGGGGCTTAGCTTGACCCTGGTGGTGGTGAATGAATGGTTGGGTCAGTCTGAAGGGGAGGGGCTTAGCTTGACCCTGGTGGTGGTGAATGAATGGTTGGGTCAGTCTGAAGGGGAGGGGCTTAGCTTGACCCTGGTGGTGGTGAATGAATGGTTGGGTCAGTCTGAAGGGGAGGGGCTTAGCTTGACCCTGGTGGTGGTGATTGAATGGTTGGGTCAGTCTGAAGGGGAGGGGCTTAGCTTGACCCTGGTGGTGGTGAATGAATGGTTGGGTCAGTCTGAAGGGGAGGGGCTTAGCTTGACCCTGGTGGTGGTGAATGGATAGTTGGGGTCGGTCTGAAGGGGAGGGGCTTAGCTTGACCCTGGATTCAGAGGGACAGGAGGTGTGAAAGGGGTGGAGGAGGGTTGCGTTGAGTCACCTGAAATGACAGCTGTCAGAGGGGGGAGCAGACTTAAAAGGTTTGGCAGAGCGCTATGATAGGCTCTTGGGAATAGAGCGAAGTGATTGGTTAAGCTGGAGGGTGACGCCCCCGATCACCTATTGAGAGGAGAGAGAGTAACATGGGAATAGTGAATGAAGAGTAAAGACGGTCTTTCTGGTTGAACTTACGCTGAGCTTCATTTGTCCCTGAGGTACAATTGGTTCTTCTATAGTAGCAATAAAAACAACACAGGGAAAGCCACACAAAGCCACACATAAACAACCACAAATAATGATTACAAAAAACATTAATACAACAGTAAGTGGTGAACACATGAACTATAAACCTCAAGAAAGAAAGAAAACCTTTTATTCAAACTTTTTATTGCACATTTTTACTTCTTATGTTTATTTTTATATTTTATTTTGTATTTTTTCACATTTGAAATTAGCTACTTATGTTTAAATAAATATATGACTTTATTTTATCTTTGTATTGCACTTTCTTACTTGAACTTGTTTTTTATATTTATTTTAAAATTAAGTAGCTATTAGGACACCCAATTTACCCAGGAAACACTCACATATTAACAACCTGACATAATTATGGTAAAGCACACACACTCTGAGAAACACTCAAACAGTATGAAAGCAGGTTTACATTATACCTTCCTGCCTGTCAGTCAACTCTCCCTTGTCACTACTCTTAGTTTTCTATAAGCCCGACGGCCCATCTGCATGTCATTACTTTGAGTTTCGACACTAATGGAGCCATTTCAGCAAGCAGTAAACTGTAGGGGAACATTAGCACCAGAGATGCAGTCTAACAACGCTCTAAAGTGACGGGAGCCGACGTGCTGCGCATCGATGAAAGTGCCTCCGGGCCGAGGCCACGCAGCAATCATTCTCAATATTAATATTCTTTAGTTCCTCTGCGAAGGATGAAAAGATGAAGAACCCAGGCTTAATGCACATATGAATCTTAATCATACTCTTCCCCTATAGTGGAGGAAACATCAGTCAACAGGAACATGGACAAAAGGACATTCCCATGTTCTTATACATAACATATTTCAATAATAATGCCAAGCATGTGCTCTAATCAAGGCTAATTGTGATGTTGGTAAATCTTGTTATTAGTCCTAAACAAGGACCACGTAGAAAAGGTTCAAACGTTATTATCATAAGAGAATAAATGATTAAGCCAGATTTAGCTATTAGCGTGTTTCCATCTGCAGCCCCTGGACAACACACATAATAAAGAAAATAGGACAATAATTGAAACAGGTCAAAGCACGGATCAACATGAAAATACCAGCCCCTTTATTAGAGCCGATTAAATGACTATGCATAGGAGTTGTATATTAGATAAGTATTAGAAAGTACTCCTTTTCATGCAGTGTTAATTGAACTCGTCCTTGCTTATTTCACATTTTAATGCCAGGTGTGTTTTGCTGAAGGTGGCAAAGTAAATCTTGTAAACGGAAAATATCACTTCAGTTTTTAATTGTATTGCCGTTAAACATTTTGAGTTATTTTCCACAATAAATTAATTGTTTTACTCTTCCAAGTTTCTTTGATATGTCCTTCAGAAGCAGATTTTGATATGCATCACATGAACATGGTCCTCACAAGCCCTCATAAACGTACACACAGACACCCATGTAGTTAAATTATTTTAAATGATGCCTACAGATTTTCCTCTGTGTGTGTTATGGCCGTGATTGCATTCCTTTAACATGTTGACATTCAAATTTAATCCGTTTTTGTAATTAGACAGGCTTCAACACATAAACAAAAATAGAGGCGGAGTGATTAAAACAGGAAAATCCAATCACGCATGCTTCTTATGTCGGTGAACATTCGCTGATGAGGTGGCGCCGCGGCTCCACATACGAGATACAATACAGTATAACAATTACCCTTTCACGTACTGTCAAGCGCACAGACACACGTCCAAGCACACACACTTCTACACAGGCTCATTTTAACATACACTTACAAGCAGCTGTACAACCAAACACACACAAACAATACTAATTAATCCAGATGTCTTTTTCCCTAACAGGATATCCTTGGTTTTCATCTCCTCCTCAATTAGATTGAACTTCCTACTGTTATGTTAGTGTTTGGATTAGGAGGAATTATGGAGGAATGCTAATGTTTGAAATCCTCCCTTGCCTTTGACTTAATGCATCAAACGCTTGACAGAGATCTGGGTGTTATACGGAGAGGTGTGTACTTCTTTGTGTGTGTGGATCTGAATTAATGGAAATGCTAGAAAACACGTTAGCTAAACCTTTACCGTATGCTAGCGCTAACTCTCTGCTTCATTCAGAAATTGCATCACTTTCCCAGCTGCCCTTCTTTTCACACTCCTGAGTTTTGATAGGTCAAAATCAGTGCTGGAATTGGGCCGGTACTCACCGGTACGCAGTACCGGCACTTCTGGTTCTGACCCATGGAGTACCGGCACTTCTTGCTCAGTACCGGCATGCTGGCGGTACTCCGGTACTCATGCACCGTGCCAGTACTCAACACTCTCCCGCCGTTCTTATTATACATCCATATATATATATACAGCCGCCCGGTACTCAGTAGATGCGTCATGAGGTGCCGAACGGACATTCTCATCGCTCTAACCGCTGGAGTTTCACAGCGGCTGTCAGCTGTTTACTCCTGTCATTCAAACAGAACGTGCTGGAGAGGGGGCGGGGCTTATCTTCTCCATGTAAATACTGTGGTGGAAACGACTATGTCAAAATTAACCTATTTGACCGTGATTTAATAGTAATACACGTTTCAAAATAATAATAATAATAATAATAATAATAATGCCGAAGTAACAACATACTGAAAACTGTTAGTAAAACCATGTTTTAATGCTTTACAATTTACATACCTAGATGCACGTGTGTTGTGTTTATGCAGTGCAACTCGCACCCAGTGGGTGGCTATGTAGAGTGATAGAACAGAGCAGGCACGCCCCCGAGAGAAGGAAAGCAAGTCACGTCACACCACATAGCTCATGAGCTGAAGAAAAAAATGGCAAAAGACATTACAGAAAACCAAAGAAAACTCTGTGTTTTGGTCGATGAATCTACCACTATTAGTGGTAAAACGGTGCTTGTTGTGTGTCTACGCTCAGCATTAGCTGATGCTGAGCCCGAAACGTTTTTTTGGGAGCTGATCGAGTTGGATGGAACAACGGCTGATGACATCACAAAGGCGTTAATGGAGTGTCTTGGAAGAGATTTTAACGAGGACTTTTTAGGTCAGTGTTTCGTTTCTTTTGCATGTGATGGGGCTTCAGTCATGCTAGGGAAGAGAACAGGCGTTGCTACCCAGTTGTGTAGTACATTCCCAAGCCTGTTTGTGTGGCACTGCTCCAATCATCGTCTAGAGCTAGCAGTTGGGGATGTGGTCAAGGAGGTCTCAGGGCTCAATCATTTCCAGATCTTTTTTGACAAACTCTATTCCTTGTTCCATGCCTCCCCCAAAAATCAGAGGCAGTTAGCGCAGTGTGCGCAAGCAGTCGGACAGCGTCTCCTGGTGATAGGGCGTGTTTTGTTCATCCGCTGGGTGGCTTCAAGTGAAAGGAGCGTCAGAGCAGTCTGGGAAAACTACCGAGTGCTTCATGATCACTTCACAAATGCTGCAAACGACACGAGCAGGGATTCCAGAGACAGAGCAAAGTACAAGGGCCTGGATGATGTGCTCACATCTGCAACGTTTGTCAGCAATCTGGGACTGATGTACGATGCGCTCACAGAGCTCAGCGACCTCTCTCGGCAACTCCAAAAAAGAGAGATGACACTGCCTACAGCAGATAGGCTCTTAACTCGAGAAATACGAGTTTTTGAATCCATGGTCACCATGCCTGGCCCACACATGACTACAGTTCATACAGCTCTAGCTGAGAAGTCCTTCAAGGGTGTTGCCCTGCGTGAGAATGGCAGGCTTGTACAGATTCATGCAGGTCAGTTTTTCCGCAGTATGGTAGAGAATCTGAGACACAGAATGACTTCCACAACCTCCTCTCATGTCAGCACAAGAGAAATCCCATTACATTGCCGGGAGGCCCGGGACAATCAGCTAATCCAGGACATGAAAGTTATCCATCCTGGAAGTTGGCCTGAAGAGGAGTTAGACGTACAGTATGGGGACGTAGAGGTGCTACGTTTGTGCGAAGTGCTGAAAGTGGACAGAAGAGAGACTGTTCAGGGCTTTCGCGAATACAAGGAAACCAGGGCATCCCGTACACCTGCTGCCATGGAGCCTCTACTGAAAGCAGTCCGAACCATCGCTGTCTCCACTAGTGAGTGTGAGCGAGCATTCAGCTGCATGAACGATATCCTTACTGCAAAAAGGAATGCTCTCTCTGTCAGCCGACTGTCCAGCCTGGTTTTCATTAAATGTAATGGACCATCACTAGGACAGTTCAATCCGGAACAGTATGTGAGGTCCTGGCTGGCAAAGGGAAGGAGAAGTGCTGATGAAAGAGCCTGTCCAGCTCCAGCCCCTGATACTGATGTCCCCAAGGCCTTCTGGAGCCTTTTCTAACAATGTGAAGTATATTGCAAAGCAGCTCACCCAGTGAGAAGACTTTTGGCATAATGTGCCGATTTGTACAGATCCTGGAGATAGAAGGACTTCAGACCAACCAGGGAGTTATCTGATCAGCTTGGTGTTCAATGTAACTCTTTACCATGGCTCAGACTTTGTTACTTGCAGTTACAGTTTCTCATTTTAGATTGTGCAAATGTTGCATTTGTTTTTACATGTTCTTTGTTCATGCTCTTTATCATTTTTCTGAGTTGGAAAGTTAGATTGCATCATAGTTTACTTTATACATATTTGTATTCTTCAGTGGTGAAGTATATTGCAAAGCAGCTCAGCCATGTGAGAAGACTTTTGGCACTTTTTCGTTTTTCGTTTTCTGAGTTAGAAAGTTAGATTGCATTCAAAATGTACAGAAATACTTAATTTTGTTAAAGCTTTTTATAAAAAATGCTTCTGACCAGAGCTTTGTTTCCTTGTCATTAATGTTGAACACCACCAGAGGGGCTCTCACCTGAAAGGTCTCTGCTTCATGTGTCTTCAGCAGAAGATCTAGACTTTGATTGCTATATTTTCAGTTAATATTGACCTTACTGAGCTTTAGCCATATCCGCTGCCTATCATAAAAAATGTTAAGTACAGTGAACCTTTCTAAAATATACAGTAGTAAAGAGACAAACCCACCAGCATTATAGTAGCCAAATTCTTGTTTGTGGGCTGTATATATAAAATTGACTTGAAAAAGTTGCTGATTTTAGAGTACTGGCACCTTTTTCATTCCAATTCAAGCACTGGTCAAAATTAGAGCAGAAGATTAAGATGTCGACTATTTGAACTTTGACACAATCTCTCATCTCCTTAGGGACATAAATGAGTACGAAGCTGACATTTCCACCGTTAGCTAGTTAGCTTAGCTGAGCTGAATTCAAATGAGCCATACTGAGGCCGTTTCTCAATCTCGAGGATACTGGCTTCCAAGCCAATATTTCAAGGATGCTACGTCGTTGAGTGCCGCCGAAGTACTGTTCCAATCTCCAGCATACTTGGAATTCCACCGAAGCCGCGTCCTTGGTTTTGGGGGAAATGTCGAGGCTGCACATGGGTAGACTTAAAATCCCCACAATGCTTTGCGCACGGACCAATTTCAAAAATCCTTGCGGAGAATGGCTGAACCGACGCAGCGCAGTTCTTATTATACATCCATGCGCAGCACACATTTAAATGTAAGTATGTAGTGGCGTAGAACATGTGTTGGTAAATATGTTACTTTGTTACATTTGTTTGTTATCACCAAAAATGTGTTCCGTGAAAGTAAAGCAAGTTCATAATTAGATAGACATCGTGAGGTATTTATTTTCGGTATTGATTGATTGATTGAAAAGTTTATTAACAGCTTGTATATTGGGTACAGTACAGTACAGCTCAAAACATACAATTGTTAAGGGGATGCAGACCAGAGAAAGACTTTCGTCTTGTTTACATCAGGGTCCCCCATTTCCAATTCATCATATCATTTAAGACACATAAGACATATTTGACATACAGATGGCTTATTTACAATTTACATACAGGTGGTTTTTTACATACAGATTGCTTGTTTACAATTTTCATTTTAGATTTCGTTCTAATACATCCTAACCGGACATTTAAGACATACCAAGTCTACAGATATACAGTTAGTAACAGAGTCTAAAATGTGAGTATTGTAGTGCCGAGAGATAGGGAGTCGGAGGCGGTGCAATGGAGGTACAAAGCTTGCTTTAATGAGCAGCAGAAATGTAGATGTTGTTGGGTCGCAGCCCGGGACGACAAGAGAAAGAGCCAGGAGGGCACACAACATATATAGATAACAACACATATATGTCCGTGTGGAAACAATAGCCCCAACTGTAGTTCCATGTATGAATTATGTCCCAGTGTATTAATAGGTGGTCACCACACAAGCCCCCCCAGAATTCAAACATGGCAAAAAAATATATATCCACGTCCGTGGAGGAAGTACCACAAGGGCCGAGGAGGGTGGGGCCGCAGGTGAGGACCGGGCCATGGAACGGGCCACGAAAGGGGGCCGCAGGAGAGGGCAGGGGCCCTAACGAGGGCGAGGGCACCCACACCGGGGGCGGGCCGTCGTAAGGGGGCCGCAGTAGGTGTCGCGGAGAACCCAGCAGGAAAGAGCGCAACCCGGCCGCAGGCAGACGTGCAATGGCGGCGGGCACGAAGTCCTCGGCAGGTGTCAAGGTATCCCCGGGAAGCAGGAGAGCAACCCGGCCGCAGGCAGAAGTGCCGCGGCGGCGGGCATGAAGTCCTAAGCAGGCGCTGAGGCATGGGAAGCAGGAGAGGCCAGACAGGGTCCCGGAGCGCGCCACCCATGGGCCGATGGAGCATGGGTGACGTCCGGAACTGTCGAGGCGAGAGGGGGTCCAGGAGTGCGCCACCCAGGCGCCGATGAACGTGAGTGGCGTCTGGATATCCCCGGAAGGCAGGAGAGGCCAGACAGGCTCCGGAGCGCGCCACCCACGGGCCGATGGCAGCATGGGCGACGTCCAAAACCGTCGAGGCGAGGTCCAGGAGTGCACCACCCAGGCGTCGATGAAAACGTGAGTGGCGTCTGGAACCGCCGTGGAGGTGGTGAAAAAGGTGAGAGTGTCCACATGAGGTCAACCGGCTGGTCGAACCTCCTCTCCGGTACCAGAAAAAAACAAACTCAAAAGGGCTGATAGCCGTTAGCACTAGCCGTCGTTAGCCCCACGTGGTTAGCCGCTAGCTGCCAGCCATGGGTAGCTGCCAGCCGTCGTTAGCCCCACGTGGTTAGCAGCCGGGACGTGCAGCCGCACGCCCCGAAGAACAAACCCATGAGGTAGCAATGGGGTTGCTGGTCGACCCAGCAGGTCGTGCATCGCCCCCCCGTTGGATAGAAAGCCGATGCGGGTCCGCGTGCCTCAGTCCGCGTGCCGGTGGCAGCCACGGCCATCTCCAATCAAACCCCGGCATTTCGAGAAAGGAACTCGAGTTCCTTTTGCCGTGTTCGGCTCCGTCCCGGAAACTTCTCAAGACGTATCAGGGTCACCAGTGTAGTGCCGAGAGATATGGAGTCAGAGGCGGTGCAAGGAAGGTGCAAGAATAGTAATTTATTCACAAGCTGTAAAGGACATGTTGTCGGGGTCACCAATGTAGTGCCGAGAGATAGGGAGTCGGAGGCGGTGCAATGGAGGTACAAAGCTTGCTTTAATGAGCAGCAGAAATGTAGATGTTGTTGGGTCGCAGCCCGGGACGACAAGAGAAAGAGCCAGGAGGGCACACAACATATATAGATAACAACACATATATGTCCGTGTGGAAACAAAAGCCCCAACTGTAGTTCCATGTATGAATTATGTCCCAGTGTATTAATAGGTGGTCACCACAGTATATACATAGATGGGGGGGGGGGAAGCTGTCCATTGAACGACAGGTTGAGATTTGTACCATTACCGGGGCCAGTTTTGCAATGCTCTCCCCCGAAGGTGCTCTTTAAGAGAGGTTTTGAAGGTAAGTATAGTTTTATTTTCCTTTACAGTTGTGGGAAGAGCGTTCCACCTTGATGTGGCATAATTGCGAAACGTGTATTCCCCCTTTTTTGTGCCAAATCTGGGTTTCACATGATTTGTGGAGCTCCCTCTGGTGTTATGATCATGGTATTCCTTGACCTTTGGGAAGAATTTTGACATGTACATGGGTACCATAGAGGTGTAGTGGATCTTGTAGACCAGGCCCATTGCAAGTAGCTGTACTCTGTCGTCTACTCTAAGCCATCCTAGGTTGTCAAAGTGGGCAGAGGTGAGGTGGGTTCTAGATGAAAGGTCAAGCAGTAGTCTGACCAGTTTATTTTGCGATGTACAGTTGTACAGTTTATGTTGAAACCGTTAGCGAGAGTGGCACACTTGTTAGCCTGTTCCATTCTTCTTCGTTTTCCATAGTCGTGGCTTGGAAGCATACTTGCTTCGTTTATGAAGGAAGTGACTTGGAAGTATGCGACTACCAAGCCAGCATCCTCGAGATTGAGAAACGGCCACAGCAGGCCTATGCACTTGTGTTAATTAGCAACCTGCTGAACCTCCAAGGTAATTACATGGCGAATGAAAGATCATAATATCACTTACAACCAGCTTTCAACTAATTGATTTGATGGCTCTTACTGTTGACTACCTTTTATTTAAATGTATATCTTAAAAACAACTTGGTTAGCAGTAGCCTACCTGTAAAGACACAAATGCAGAGCTACTTCAAAATGTAAAAACTGGTAGCATGTGGAGAAATTGGCATCTAGCTTGACAGATGTCTGGCTTTAATAAGGAGAGGTGTCTTGTGTGTTTCGATCTGTCATAGTTTTAATGCTTCGTAACCATGTTAGCTAAACCTTCGCTACATGCTAACACCGCCTCTAGCTCTCGGCTTCATCTACTTTGCATCATGTATCAAGCTGCTCTTTTCTCACACTCCTGAGCTTTTGATTCTTTCACACACACATACGGGTTTTGGGCCGAGGGCGACACCGTACTTCCGGTATCAACAATTTCACGCGAGGTGCATACAGAATATCATAGTCTATTGCCTTAATCAATATAGTCAACTCTAAAATACCACATATATGCATTGGCATGATAATATTATTGTGACAAGTGGGGTATTCACCTGGTGTTTCTAGAAGATAGACGTAGATGCAGCCAAAATCGACCGAAGGCCACTTTTGAGGGTCGTAATTCCATACATTGTACATCCAACAACCCACACAGCTCTAGTTTACGCTGGTAACGACCTAGAGCACACCCCTCAAGTCCAGAGATGTGATCCGAAGACATGCAGCGATTTCTTCGGTCGTTAATTCAGAAAAAAAAACTAGTGCGCTCTGCCTGGCTACATAAGCTAGCTGTTTATATTAGCATTGCCAGGATTTTTGCACCTCCAGAAAAATGGCGTCTTTATAAAAAAATATATGGCGCGCGTTGCATTGTGGGTAGCTGTGACGTCACTGTGTGTGAAAGAATAGGTCAAAATAAGAGCAAACCATTCTTGTGATCTTTTCTATCTGAACTTTGACACAATCTCTCATCTCCTTTGGGACTCCGACAACAAAGACCTTCGCTTGAGTCTTGATAATCACATAAAAAGCTACGTAGCTGACATTTCCACTGTTAGCTTAGCTTTGCTGACCTGAATTCAAAACAGCCATGAACTGCAGCCCAATGCACTTATGCTAATTAGCCAACCTGCTGAGCATCCAAGGTAATTACAAGGTCATGAATGAAAGATACACATATTGCTTTCCACTCATTGTTTTGCCAGTCCCTGTAACTGTTGACTGCTATATATTTAAATACATATCTAGAAACAAACAAACAAGGAATTAAACACCCACACAGATATCTTCCGTTGTTATGGCTAATTAGACCTCAGTTAGCAGTACCTGTATGCATATGTACATTACGAAATGCAGAGCTAACTAATATGTCAAAACGTGTAGCATAGGGAACATTTGCAATCAGACTCTTAAGGATGCTTCACAAACACGTTAGCTAAACCTTCACCACATAACACTTTCCCTTATTTACTTCACTTTTTGCACCCCTGAGCTTTATGGGGTCAAAATGAGACGTGTGTTTCTTAAGATGTTTTCTATTCGACCTTTAACACAATTTCTCATTACCTTTGGGACTCCAACAACAAAGACCTTCACTTCAGTCTTGATAATCACATAAAAAGCTACGTAGCTGACATTTCCACCATTAGCTTATTAGCTTAGCTGACCTGAATTCACAACACCCATAACCTGCAGCCCTATGCACCTATGCTAATTAGCCAACCTGCTGAACCTCAAAGGTAATTACATGGTCATGAATGGAAGATACAAATATTGCTTTCAACTCATTGTTTTGCCGGTCCCTGTAACGGACTCGTTATGGCTCTCACTGTTGATTATACCTTACGTGTAAATATAGATTCCAACAAACAAAAAAACCTGGGAATTACAAACCCACTCAGGTCTTTTTCTTTTACGTTGATCTGGCTGGCTTGGTTCAGCTATTCTGGAAATTGTGTGAAATCACCAGACTCCTTCTTCTAATGAGAACCTCAACCTTTTTCATGGCAGACGCTTTGATGTCACTGCAGGAAGTGCACAGGTGTGACTAATAACATTGGCTTCCTTCTACTCACATCTGCTAGCAAACCACATACTGTTAAAGTAATGATTAATTTAATTAGTTACACCTGTGTTTTTCAAATTCAAGAGTCATCCAGGAAAAAATAGCTATTGGGATCTATTGAGTATAATATGACGTTATTACATTTATTCAGGTGCATAATTATGCTTTTAAAATTATTAAATGTAATGATTTCATAGCTCATGGATCCCATAATGTCTGTACCTGTATTAATAACCATGATAACAAGTGATCACTAATGAACACAGAGTTGAAATGATGCTGATTTCAACAGGTGGATGAGAGTTTTCTGCAAGAAGTGCAATAGCCTTCAATTCCCCTCAATGACAAGATAATGTGAAAACACCTATACTGAGGTTTTAAATTCAACACAAGCACTCTCTCTCAACCTCACACCCCTTCTTCTCCACACGATGGAGAGATTGAGGTTCGCCTCTACAGGACATCCCTGGTAGAGATCAAATCATCCTTTGAGCCGCCTTGATCTCAGCTTCTCTCCTTTGGTTTTCCTCTTGTTCTGCCTCGCCTCTATTTTTCTCTGGTCCAGGAAGTGCAGAGCTGTAGTTTTGAGGTCCGTCGGTCGATAACAGGCCTCAGATCCTGTTCAGGATTTAGGTTTTATTGGTTTATAGAGCGAGGAATGTCTGTCCGCAACATCAAACAGACAGCTTGAGAGGGAATGAGAGATATAATAGATCCAGAAAACTCTGCATGTGAGTCCCTCTGCAGTGTTTCTCTTCTTTCACACTCTTCATCTGTTTCTCATATTCCCACCAAACATTGTCACAAACAGCCATTCCCTCTAATGCGTCACTGACATCCACTCCAGTCTGCAACATGTCTCCCCTGTCACCTCCCAGCACCACCACCCTCTAAAACCTCCACCCCGCCAGCCGCCTTGAATTATTCATCGAATATGTTCATTGACAAAGCCAGCCGTTGCACAATTCAGGCAAGACAAATGTGTTTATCTGTGTCTTCACTTCCTTTTATTGTCTTTTCCTCTCCCTATTTTCCTCATCTTTCCTCACATTCGATTGGCATCTGCTGTCACTGTGATTTGCTAAAGTGGATGTGACAGGCAGCGCTCCTTGTTCATGCCTCTTATAAAAGCCATACATTTGCTTCAGTAGAATTTTTCTCATTTTTTTCTGCACGCTGCGTTCGACCGTAAGTGGGTTTTTCTTCTGCTCTGCTCACATGTTTATTCCCTGGTTTTGTCATTGATAATATATGCAAATTGTAGCCCTGGAAAAACAAAAAGGTCTCTTTGCTTTTGGTAATCAGCTCCCAACATTTGGTAAACAAATAACTGACTTCTGTGTGTTGTTATGGATGAGCAGTACAGGGGCTGCTTGACTGGTGCTTCTTGACCCAGCTCTGAGTGCCAAAATGCTCCTCTCTCATCTCAGAGCGCTGAGGGTGTTCTGTAATAATCCAAATTTGTGAACATGCAGGCACCACTCTGCCATTTCCCAAGCACTGTGATCTTCAGTCCACTGAGCTGTTGGAGAAACAAGCTTCATGAAGAGCCTGCAGCAGCCATCTTCTGTGCCATTTATTTATGTCCTCTGAAACCCAGCTGCACATTTCTGATTGCTATTGGCTCTAAAAGGCTCTCAGTAAGTCTTGTTTATCTAGATTCTGACCATGTGTAATTGTTAAATCTGAGGTAGTCTAGGAGTCTTTGGCCTCGTGCACTTTAATTACATTTTGGATGAGTGATCTGTTTTTGTGATGTTAGTCAAAAATAGTCCGTGTGTGTTTGAAAGGAGGTTATTCTTTTTCACAGTCCTTTGGAAAACATTTCTAAAAGCTTTTACTTGAACCTTTACTTAATTTCTCTTATTTCGAGGCTGAAGATATTTATTTTTGCTGCTGTTTTTTATTAAAGGAGAAATCTTATTTTTATTTTAAGGTTCACATTCGTATGTAGTGTCTCTACTTTAAAGAGTCCTCTCCTGCTGATGTTCAGGTGTATATCAGTATGTAGTGTCTCTACTTTAAAGAGTCCTCTCCTGCTGATGTTCAGGTGTATATCAGTATGTAGTGTCTCTACTTTAAAGAGTCCTCTCCTGCTGATGTTCAGGTGTATATCAGTATGTAGTGTCTCTACTTTAAAGAGTCCTCTCCTGCTGATGTTCAGGTGTATATCAGTATGTAGTGTCTCTACTTTAAAGAGTCCTCTCCTGCTGATGTTCAGGTGTATATCAGTATGTAGTGTCTCTACTTTAAAGAGTCCTCTCCTGCTGATGTTCAGATGTATATCAGTATGTAGGGTCTCTATTTTAAAGAGTCCTCTCCTGCTGATGTTCAGGTGTATATCAGTATGTAGTGTCTCTACTTTAAAGAGTCCTCTCCTGCTGATGTTCAGGTGTATATCAGTATGTAGTGTCTCTACTTTAAAGAGTCCTCTCCTGCTGATGTTCAGCTGTATATCAGTATGTAGTGTCTCTACTTTAAAGAGTCCTCTCCTGCTGATGTTCAGGTGTATATCAGTATGTAGTGTCTCTACTTTAAAGAGTCCTCTCCTGCTGATGTTCAGGTGTATATCAGTATGTAGTGTCTCTACTTTAAAGAGTCCTCTCCTGCTGATGTTCAGGTGTATATCAGTATGTAGTGTCTCTACTTTAAAGAGTCCTCTCCTGCTGATGTTCAGGTGTATATCAGTATGTAGTGTCTCTACTTTAAAGAGTCCTCTCCTGCTGATGTTCAGGTGTATATCAGTATGTAGTGTCTCTACTTTAAAGAGTCCTCTCCTGCTGATGTTCAGCTGTATATCAGTATGTAGTGTCTCTACTTTAAAGAGTCCTCTCCTGCTGATGTTCAGGTGTATATCAGTATGTAGTGTCTCTACTTTAAAGAGTCCTCTCCTGCTGATGTTCAGGTGTATATCAGTATGTAGTGTCTCTACTTTAAAGAGTCCTCTCCTGCTGATGTTCAGGTGTATATCAGTATGTAGTGTCTCTACTTTAAAGAGTCCTCTCCTGCTGATGTTCAGGTGTATATCAGTATGTAGTGTCTCTACTTTAAAGAGTCCTCTCCTGCTGATGTTCAGGTGTATATCAGTATGTAGTGTCTCTACTTTAAAGAGTCCTCTCCTGCTGATGTTCAGCTGTATATCAGTATGTAGTGTCTCTACTTTAAAGAGTCCTCTCCTGCTGATGTTCAGGTGTATATCAGTATGTAGTGTCTCTACTTTAAAGAGTCCTCTCCTGCTGATGTTCAGGTGTATATCAGTATGTAGTGTCTCTACTTTAAAGAGTCCTCTCCTGCTGATGTTCAGGTGTATATCAGTATGTAGTGTCTCTACTTTAAAGAGTCCTCTCCTGCTGATGTTCAGGTGTATATCAGTATGTAGTGACTCTACTTTAAAGAGTCCTCTCCTGCTGATGTTCAGGTGTATATCAGTATGTAGTGGTCTCTACTTTAAAGAGTCCTCTCCTGCTGATGTTCAGGTGTATATCAGTATGTAGTGTCTCTACTTTAAAGAGTCCTCTCTTGCTGATGTTCAGGTGTATATCAGTATGTAGTGTCTCTACTTAAAGAGTCCTCTCCTGCTGATGTTCAGGTGTATATCAGTATGTAGTGTCTCTACTTTAAAGAGTCCTCTCCTGCTGATGTTCAGGTGTATATCAGTATGTAGTGTTTCTACTTTAAAGAGTCCTCTCCTGCTGATGTTCAGGTGTATATCAGTATGTAGTGTCTCTACTTTAAAGAGTCCTCTCCTGCTGATGTTCAGGTGTATATCAGTATGTAGTGTCTCTACATGTCTCCATGCTTTAATGTTCAAAAAGCTCTTTATTGTTCTCATACTGCCTGTGCTGCAGCACCTCTTTTCACCCTCTGTCTGAAACCAGAGCCCAGTCTGCTCTGATTGGTTAGCTGGCCGGCTCTGTTGTGACTGGTCAACAGCTTAGAGATGTCCCTCCCCTTATCCTATCACGGTTAATGTTTTTGTGCGCAAGCCAGTAAGAGCGTGAGTGTTACATAGTGATGTCATTATGTTCAGGAAGTAAACAAAGGAGTCCAATGGAGGCGTTTCAGGCATTGGCCTTATTTCCAACTCAAGATACAAAGTAAATGAGCATATTTTCCGAATTTCAAGCTATTCTTTTAAAGAGTGTGTGTGTGTGTGTGTGTGTGTGTGTGTGTGTGTGTGTGTGTGTGTGTGTGTGTGTGTGGTGTGTGTGTGTGTGTGTGTGTGTTGTTAACCTCTGGAGGAGTTGAGTTTGGCCCTCCATTTACAACACACTGCTCCACTCTCCTCTTAATGAGGCTGCAGGGATGAGTCGGGCCTTCAGCTGTTTTCTCTTCTCTCTCCATTCCTCTTTATTTCTCCTACACTGCAGTCAGTGTTAATATATCTTATTTTATCCTGCAGCCTGCCATCATGTTCAAGCTGTTCTCCAATCATTTACAATAACGCCACACCATCCGTGATGTCCGGATGCACTTCAGCTGCCAAACCTTTTGTTCATCTCGTAGAAAACGCAATCCTTCACATGACGTCCTGGATCCTCCGAGCACATTCATGCATCATTTCATTCAATTTCATGTTCCATAAAACTCAAATAATGGCAGAATCAATGATGTGGCCGCTCTCCGTTTGGTCAGTCGTAATGGTGTCTTGTTACAACTCCATCCAAACCGCCAGCTTCATGTTTCATCCTGACACGAAGCTGCAGGAGAAGCTGAATGGACAGTCTCACACACATGGATTACTTCAGAGGTACGCTGAGTGTTTGCAGAACGCAGCGCTCCACTGCGCTCTATAGGCTCGTTCATGACGGTGCATCACTTTAATCCTGCAGGATGTATTTCTCTGTCTAAATCATAGACTGTATATATAAATCTAAATGGTCTAAATGCACTTATTTCTGCAAGGTTTTTTGCTGTTAGAAAGATTAAATGAGCCTTTGAAGACAAAGAAACAGAATGTTGTTAATTAACTAATGAATCCATTTCAAAGGCCAGGCCATCGGGAAACCCCCCGGTCCTCCCAATGGCCAGTCCGGGACTGGGTACAGGAGGCGTAGAGCGAGGGATCATTGTCCACAAGTTAATCGATCGCAGATGGCGTCGTGGTCACGGATGAATAAAAAAAGAAAGTTATAATAATAATTATATAATATATATATAATATCAAAATCCATCATAACAATCCAGTACCATGCTGTCATGAACGTGTGGTGCTGTTACGTGTACAAATTGACGTGCTTGATGTGAACGAGTCTTTTGGGGGGCGTGGTTAAAGTTGCGCATGCTCTACGAGCGCACATACGGGTACTTCTCAGGTATGACGGGTAATATGTGACGTTTCGCTCTTTCAAAAGTTGGGCCATTTTATCTTCATGCACCAATCTCATAGGAATGAATGAGGCCCCGCCTCCCACGCTGTATCCAGTTCTTATAGAGAGGCGAAGTCCCTCCCTTTCCGGGGGAGCTCCATGGGACCTGATTTCCGAAAACATATGTATTGAAGTCAATGGAGAGAGAAAGATTATCTTTCGATCCCGTTTGAATTGTGCCACGAATTACACATATGATGTTTGTCAATTTAAAACATAATTTTGCAAGTCAAAAAAATAATGTGTCGTAAAACTGTGAAGTAACACTTTTTTTTGTGTGAAACGCTGAATGAACTACAACTCCCGTCTCGCACCACACACCAAGACGGCCGTCACGTTGGAACATTTCACTTCTTTCTTTCAGAATGAGGCGGAAAGTATTAAAAGAGGTGAAAATCACTACAAGTCTGGGCACGTTGAGAGCTGTACATACACACAAGGGGAGTTAGTCGGTTCCGTGAGAGCCAGCATGCGGGACCGGGATTCTGGGATTTGTAGTCTTTCTAGTTGCGTATTTTTCATAGTCTTATATTTCAACAGTTTTTCGACAAACTGTGACTTTTTTGACATGAAAATTATTTTTTTTAATTGACAAACATCATACGTTTAATTCGTGGCACAATTCAAACGTGATCGAGAGATAATCTTTCTCTCTCCATTGACTTCAATACATCATTTTTCAGAAATAAGGTCCCATGGTGCGGAAGTAGATGGGCGGGACTTCGCCACTCTATTATACATCCATGCACTCGCCAGGCAACAGCTGATGGGGAGATAGCCTCCACTCGCAAAATCTCATTTGTATAAATATCATCGCATCATTTTTTGTTTAATTAAATGCTGTTAACTTCTATAGTCCGCAACCTGGGAGTCATCCTGGACACCACCCTCTCTTTCCAGGCGCATGTCAAAGCTGTCACCAAATCCGCCTTCTACCACCTAAAAAACATTGCCAGAATCCGGCCTTCTCTCTCTGACTCTGTGGCAGAAACCCTGGTACACGCCTTCATTACATCCCGTCTGGACTATTGCAATGGAGTCCTGTCCGGGGTTCCCAGCAAAACCCTGGATAGGCTCCAATATGTCCAGAACTCTGCCGCCAGGCTTCTCACCCACACCAAGCCATGGCACCATATCACCCCCACCCTCATCCACCTACATTGGCTGCCGGTCAAGTCCCGGATTCAATACAAAACACTCATCCTCACGTACAAGTCCCTCCATACCCTCGCCCCCCCAGTACTTATCGGACCTCCTCCATCCCTACACCCCTTCTCGGAGTCTGCGGTCGTCTGCGGTCCTCAGACACGGGCCTGCTCTCCATCCCCCGCTCTCGCCTCCGTACTGTTGGTGACAGGGCATTCAGTGTTGCGGCCCCCACCCTCTGGAATGCACTTCCTGCCGAGATCCGTAATGCTGCCTCCCTGGACATCTTCAAATTATCACTAAAAACACACCTGTTCACCCTGGCCTTCGGGCCCTAGCCCTTTTCTGGTCCCCCGGCTTCCTTTATTTATTTCTTTGGTTTGCCCGTTGACTGTCTGTTTGTTTTGTTTGTCCACCATGTACAGCGACCTTGGGTCCCTTGAAAGGCGCTATATAAATATCATTTATTATTATTATTATTATAAGCTTCCTCCTTGGACTCTTTTCAGTTTATCCTGGTCTCGGGGTTTAAGAATTCCTAACATAATGCAACGTTAAAGAAATAAATAAGTTGTGTATTATTTTATTTGAGTTTTGCATCTTTTGTTTGGATTTGTTGGACTTTTGTCAAGGCCTATTTTATATTGTAATGGGAATTATGATTATCAGAGAATTGAATGCTATGACGTTATATAGAACATAAATAATAATATTGTGTGTCTCATCACTCAGGTAAATGGTCAGTCATGTGACCACACAGGGGGTGACTTTGATAGGGTCAGGGGTCAGTTATCTCGTAACGGCATGAAAGCCCTCTCTTCAGTCTGAGTAGTTGTACTCTGCTGTGGAGACATTGCTCTCCGTATGCTGTGCGCCTCTTGAAAAACATGATTAAAGACTCAGGACAACTCTCTGACTAGTTAAACACGAGTCTCACAACATCAACAGAAGCCAAACAAGTCATCACAACAAGTCAATGAAAAGATATTGAGTTAGAGATGTCACTAAAAGTGGCTTGATGGAAAGTTCTGATTCTGTCTGGATCACCTTTGCAAAGCATATCATTTGTAGGAAGAACCAATAAAAGTTAAACTCACAAAAAAGCTTCAGAAATTTTTATTTGCACTATCGGAAAAAACATGATATTAAAATAACCAGTGCACCAAAAATAAACACGTTTGTTATAATGAGACAGCAGGAGGTGCAGCTGCAGAGGTTACATGCAATTTATTTCCCCTTTAAGAGATATGGAGTTAATGATCCTCTCTATATGCTCTGATCCACTGTCACACACACCTTCAGTGGTAATATCTTCACTTCCTCCTCAGTGTTAAAGTACGGAAACATCCTCTCAGTGAAAGTGTGTGTGAAGGTGTGTATGTGTGTGTTAGTGTCAGGATCATCGAACGACAACTTTCCTCTGTTCCAGTCCAGATTCACTCTGACCCTCTGGAGCTTCGTCTTCAGGCTGAGAGGAGTGTCTGGATCTGATGAAGACTCTGCAGAGTATTTACCTTCAAAGAAACTTATTCCCCATAATCCAGAGTCTATGCTTCCCTTCCTCTGGACAGACTCTGCTAACACACCCAGATACCAGAATGTACTGTCTGTAACCTGGACATCCCAGCTGTGAGTCCCTGAGTTAAAGCCCTCAGAGCTCAGGACAGACCATTCATAATCAAACCTCTCTGGATTTTCAGGAAGTTTCGGTTCCTCCTCTAACTCCTCATCCTCCCCTCTCACACTGGTCAGATCTTCAGACAGGATGAGTCTTGGATCAGCAGTGTTTGGGTCCAGGATGAGAGGAAAGTAGGTCACCATGTCCTTCATCTTGTTCCAGATGTTGAAGCTGAGGTTGCCCAGGTGTTTGGCCTGGTCTATCAGAGCTCCTGAGGGCTGCTGTGGATCCTCCAGCAGGGGGCGCTGAAGCCTCTCCACTGCAGCCTTGAAGTTGTGCAGGAAGGAGACGTCTTCAGCTCTCAGCTCCTCCTCTGTGGCTCTGACTGTGTGAGAAAGAGCTGCTATCTCTCTGTTCACAGCCTCCATCTTCTCCTCCATCATCCTCCTCTTCTGCTCCTCTTCCTCCCTCAGTGCAGCCATCCTGGCCTCCTCTTCCTCTTCTAGAAAATGGTGAAGCTTCTTAAACTGCTCCTTAATCTGCGTCTCTGTGTGTTGAGCCTGGACCTTCATGTGTCCTGCTGTTCGATCAAACTCCATTTTAACTTCTTCAAAGAACTCCAGTGTATCCTGAAAGCGCTGCAGAGCTTTCTGGAGCTCCTCTCTGAGATCCTGAGCAGCTTCATCCATGGGTCTGAAGCTGTGGTTGGTGTGTGTTCTTGAATCTCTGCAGACGAGACACACTGGCTGCTGATGGTCCAGACAGAAGAGTCTGAGTTTCTCAGAGTGCAGACTGCAGAGAGCCTCTGGAGGTCTCTGATCTCTCTCCAGTAAGAAGGTCTCACACAGGTTCTTTAATGCCAGGTTGCAGGGGGGATGATCCATCAATGATCTTGTCTTACAAACTGGACACTCCTTCACTTCTTTCCCCGTCCACCAGGTCTGCAGACAGGCTTTACAGAAGCTGTGGCTACAGGACAGAAAAACAGGATCTCTAAAGACGTCCTGACAGACCGGACAGCAGATATCTTCCTCTAACCTGGAAGCCATGTTGTCTCTGAGGGAAGCTGAAACACAGCAGACAGGAAGTACAGTCCGTCTGATCGTCTTATTCTCAGTCCGTCTGTCTCTCTGCAGTGAGGAAGAATAAGAAAGTGTTTCCTGGTTAGTCTCTCTGTTCACCACAAACACCAGCCACTCCTCATCAGCCCTCCGTAAACTGGGTTAACCTCATTTCATCTCTGCAGTACGGGACATTTTAACCCTAAAGTAGCTCATAGAGTATCATTCAGTTGTACAGTCTTAATGAAGCTTCTAAAGCAGTGTTTCTCAAACGTTTTCATACCAAGGACCACTTACCCAATAAAAAAACACTCGCGGACCACCTAACTCCACAAATATCCAAAAACACATCGTTTTTCTAGAACAGATTACAAATCGCCTGAAAATGGTACAAACAGGTGGCAACATGTGTGATGACGGTGTTGCGCTGGGCTATATCATGCAATCGAAACTTCTGCTTGCTCCATTGCGGAGATATTCCCGCGAGAGTGCGGAAAACTTAAATGTATTTATTTATTTCAAATGTAAATTTTTACCAATATACTCACAAACCACTAGGTGGCGCTCATGGACCACCAGTGGTCCGCAGACCACACTTTGAGAAGCACTGTATAAAGTGGAGCAGGACTTTCAGCTCCACAGAGGAATTCCCTTTGTAACAGAGTATTCCTACACTCTGGTACTTCTACTTTTACTCAAGTACGAGATCTGAGTACTTCTACTTTTACTCAAGTACAAGATCTGAGTACTTCTCCCACCTCAGTATTTGATGCATTGTTAAATGTTTACCTTGTTTTGGTTGAATGTAGCTGTGTCTTTTTCGGTGTGCACACGTGCCTTCATTTCAAATATACTACACATGCACGTGCTCACAATTACTGTCATTATTTTTAAAAGAAGGTTTCACATTTAACTTTAAATAAATAATGCTCACAATTCAGACCAGTAGACCCGAAGGAAACAGAGGAACGTTTCTTTGACTTTCAAAATAAAACGCTTGTCGTATTTCCTGTTTCCTCTCCTCGTGTTTTTAGTATAGTTTTAAAGGTCTTTGTCCCCGGATGGCGTTGAACACATCGGTTGAACACTCACCTGAGAGTCCGAGGCTGCTGCTGCTGGTTCTCTGGGGTCTTGCTGTCCTCCTCCACTCCGCCTTCAGTGCTCCTGCTCCGGCTGTGTGTGGGAAGTATACCCTGTGCTCCTCCTCATTCAAATCTCGTGGAAACTGTGTGTTCACGTGATCAAATCTCGTTCTGTGTGCTGCGTTCAGGAACACTGGTATTTATTTTTATTTTATTGTTGTTTATTTATTTATAAATTCATTCTTCTTCAAACTCTTATTTCATCTTGATTCTGAAGAAGTTGTTTGATATGGTGATGCCATTAAAGCTCCTTGGTCAGTGTATGTTTTGGTCATTGGATTTTCTTTTCACAAATGGATATTCAAAAACAAAAAACGACTGGATATTTGGCGTTTTCTTTATCATGGTCAAAAAGGGATTTACTAAAGTTAAAAAACGGGATGATTTTAATTGTCTACTTCTCAAAACAAAATATAAAATCACTAGAAAACAGAAACAAAATAACAACAACAAAAAATCATATTCTGCTACCGGAAGTTACCTTACAACATAAGAGCGCAGATGAGGACGGTCCATTTGGTTTCACAACGAAAATGGACGACACATATTGAGCCCAGAAAATGAATGTTATAAAGGACTGTGAATATAATAGACCTATGTCTAAAATGGACAACATTGCGCGATTCTGCACTGCGGTCAACTCAGCAGTCTCTCGGGTGACCAGCCCTCTTATGATGCTGCTGTCTTTTAGATAAAGGGCGTTTTATGGTTGCTTGTATCCTCAGATAGTGGTTTGGTTAAATAACTAGTGACATTTGAATAAATATTGCAAAAAAGGGCTCCAAAAAAGGCATATAACCTGGCCGGCTTAACCAGTCTGTATTTCTTCAAGCATCACAAGATTCATAGTTTATAAAGTACAATTCTGGGCCATTGATTGTGTCATTTCTCCAAACACATGTAGTAAAAATGCCTGTTTTGAAGCCTTAAAATGGTGCAGGAAAAGGACTTTACAGTTAAGAGAAGAGAAAAAAGGAAAGAAAACTGTTATAATGGGTGATGTAACATTAATGATTGACATAATATGAGGTCCTTGGTACTCAGACTCTAGCCAAAATAGGGTCAAAGAGTATATGAGAGTGAGAGTGCGTTAATTAATATATTTGGCAGTTTGGAGTAAGTCTGTAGATTTGTTTGTGTCTGTGTGTTTCATGTATAGGCCTCACACGATAATTAATTTTGTTGGATACATTTTCCCGGAAATGATTGCGATAAACAATAATATTGTCGGCACCGTTGTATGACCATTTTAGACCACTGACATAATGATAATATATAATAATAATTCAAGTACATCCTTTCAAACTGCTAGTCACATCCTCATGTAAATGGCAATTTATCGAGGTCAGAAAAGTTATCGAGTTCATTTTTATTTATCGTACGATAAGTCAATGAATTGCTTATCGCGACAGACCTATGCACACAATAAAACAGTGGAAACAATCATGTGTTTGACTTTCATTAGTGAATGAAACTTTGTGCCCTTTATAGTTTGTGTCCAATATTGTGTATTTGTATATATTGTATATATCCTATATATGCTAAGGTCCCGCTGCTGACACGATAGCAGTCATTTAGTGCGCATATGTGTAATTAAACCCATGATATCAAAATCTCACTCCAGCCAGGTACCCAAAGTTGGCAACCCTGCTAAATGGTCTAATGGTCATTGGTGCGAGGTGCGGGGCGAAACTCACGGATGTGATTTAAAAACAAAAGCACTCGTTTGCTTGGAACTGTGATAATAATATAAGTACATTTACTCAAGTATGCTACTGTACTTAAGTATACATTTGAGGTACTTGTACAAGTGGTAGTTCCTCACTAGTGTTGAACACAAAGGCTTATAGTCGGTTTTCTTCTTTCTAAGGTGTTTGACAGGGGTTCAGGTGACAGATTTTATAATAACTATTTTCTGCTTTAAAGGACTTTCCATATTAGGCTCCTCTCCTTCACTTGTTGACAGGATTAATGAAATTCATTAGTTATGGAAGAGTCACTGCAATATGAGTTTTAATTAATACACCTTTTCACAATGTATGCAACAGCCCTTCACCCCTCATTTATTCAAAAGCAGGATATTAAAAGAAATTAGTTTTCCTGACAGATTCCAAGTTAACACACGCACAACGATTAAACTGTCTCTTCAAGGATAATTAACTTTAGTAGGACACACTGAGAAAATATTGCTGTATTGTTCAGATGAATCAGTATATTAGTCCCACTCAAGGGTGTAGTTTTATATTATCGGGCTCCACATCTGGACATCACAGCGGATCAGTGACACATGTAAACACCAGCGTGGCTATACTCAAGCCTGTAGTCTCAAAATGATGGTGGGTCATGTCCTACAACTGTGTAACAAAACCTCTGTGTGTGTGTGTGTGTGTGTGTGTGTGTGGCCTAGCATTATACTTGTGGGGACCTAAATCTGTTTACACAGTCACGTGTGGGGACTCGCCTCCCTTATGGGGACAAATTGGAGGTCCCCATGAGGGGAATCATTCATTTTAGGGTGAAGACTTGGTTAGGGTTAGGGTAAGGGTTAGGCATGTGTTGGTTATGGTTAAGGTTAGGATAAGTCTGCAGGAAATGCATGTAAGTCAATGTAATGTCCCCTGAAGTGATGTATACATGGTATGTGTGTGTGTGTGTGTGTGTGTGTGTGTGTGTGTGACTGTGCTGTCGTTCCTGAGCTCAGCCTATTCTGGCCCCCCCCCTCTCATGGCAGAGAAATGTGGGCTGACACAACAGTGAGTTTTAACAAAGCCCAGCTGGCAGGCTTTGTTATGTAAGCGCTGTTCCTGTCGGTGCATTACAGGAATAATCCACCAGAAAAAAACGTAATACTGTCATTAAAACAGATCGCGGTGCCATGTCCTTAACATGGGGTCAGATCTGGTCCAAAATGAATGAATGAACACTGAAGGAAATGTAATTCTGAGTTAAGCTCGGTGGAAGTCTTTAAAACCTTTTAGCTTTTTAGGAAGCAAACTCCTGCTCTCTGCTGCACTTTCTCAATGCTTTGCGATGCATTTTAACCTGTCATCTAATTGTGTGTTGAATTTGCATTATAGGAATGAGGTATTTGCGGTCTACTATGACAGAGAAGAGACTGTCAAGTTTGGCTGTACTCAGCATTGAATCAAAACGCACTAAAGCTGTTGATCTTAATAAGTTTGTGAGGCGTTTTGCTGAACAAGATGGTAATCGCCGCATTCTGCTGTATAGTCTAGGACCTGGGTTAGATATGTATGCACTTAATTTAGGAGAGAATATCTCAATTGTTCTAGACTAATATGACCCCACTGAACAACTTGGGATGTGTGCCAAAATCTCTATCCGGGACGAAAAGCCCCAAAATTACCACGCCCTTTTTTAAATGACCACGCCCCTTTTCATCGGAAGTGCTACTTCCGATATAGCTGTATCTTCTAAACCGTTTGAGCTACAGATTTTCTGAGGTGCTCAAAATTTTTCAGAATGGCCATATCTAGGGGGAGGGGGGTATTAGACATTTCTAATTTGATATTTTACGAGAACATTCGGTCCACTTATTACCATACAACTACCCAAGTACTGGAAATTGAGTTATCCTCTCATGAATTATGTGCATACATGCCTATCTTAACTTAGGTCTTCTACTAATTAATATAACCATTGAATTATAAACTAACAAGACTGCTTTTGAGGTCCTCAAAATGTTCATATTTTACTAGAAATGGCTAAAAACCGTTAATAGGTCAACTTACATACAACTACCTATACACACTGGAATGGCCATTATATTTATTAATTTAAACTTTCTGGACTTAGAGCAAAGTTAGAACATTTGTGTCATGTAGAGAGCTTAAATAAATTACCCAACAGCCAACAATACTTATTTAACACCACATTAGTACTGTTTATGTGTCACGTAAACCAGGGTGAGGAACATGAAGAGTAAGACAACAGAGTCCAGGTCCCCGTATGAGGATGATGAGCAGTGCTCATTCAGTGATAGGGTTTTTACAACAATCACCTCCCTTGCATTTGCAGTACTTGCAACACTTGATCCCAGCTACCCTGCAGGGACACCCATTCTTGCGAGCACACTTGCCACATGTGCAGGGATCTGGCAGGCCTTCGGGTTTTGAGATCACAAACTCAGGGACTAATGAACTACCCAATCTTACAAAACCATAATTCTCGGCATTCATAATCGAGGTGGCGTCTCTAAATGGGGCTTGGACCCACAGCTGCTGTTGGTGATACCCTCTATGGATATGTTTTCTTGCATTAGTTGATGTGCAAGTGGTTCTCTCGAAGTCCATCTTGAGGGCATTGCTATCAAATGCAGCGAGTCGCAGGTCGTCAAATGTCTTCAGGTCTGTTGATGGTTTGAGACACTTGACCAAGAATGTCTCTGCCAGCTGTATTGCATTTTCTGTTAGCTGTGGACTGTCGAAATTCAGGATCAGAGAGGAATTTTCTGGTTTGCGGACAGCATTCAGAGCTGCAAGTTTAGTTGATATCTTGCTGGTTGTATCGCACCCAGTCAGCGCATGGAGGGCTGGGAGACACTTTGTGAGCTCGTCTCCCAGCGCTAAGCAGATATCGTGGAGTGGTAATATTGATCTTCTCACTCCTGAGTTGCGGACGAGCCAGAGCTCTTTGAGACCAAGATCTCTCCTGTCAGCTCCTGCGCCAGCTCAGTTGCAATCTGTTGGACAGGTGAAACTCGCAGGGACTCTACCAAGGCCTCTATAGAACTGTTGGTACAAAGTACCATCTGGGATATTCGTTTGTTACTTGGATATGTAAAACAGACGGCGTCTCCATACATCTCGATGATCAGCTGCTTTACAGTTCTGTTTGACACTATTCCAGCTGAACCTTCATTTAGCCTGTCTCTGATGGAAGTCAGACTGTGTGCTGACCTACTAAAGTCAATCCCAAGGGCTAAAAATCTAGCCTTGAAGGAGTTGTCTCCGGCTGTTACCGACTCCTCCATTTCGAGGTTTTTCAGTATTTCCTCAATTTTAGCATGATATTTATTGAAATAGACTTTACAACATTGGTCGTGATATCGGATATCAGCCGCAAAAACATCATCTAGCTTACACATTGCCGCTGTTTCAGTGTACACATGGTCCTTGAACAACATGGCCGCATTTAGTAGTTTTTGGGCCATGGGCCTTTCACAGATTCTGAACAATGTGTGTATTTTCTTCTGTTTAAATGTCTTGCAATCCGAACCACAAAAGATACAGACATTTGTAGTTACACTGGACTTAAATCGCTTGCTGTGTCGCTCAGATGTATCATTAATAGGCCCCTGCTGAGATGGTTCTGATTGTTCTAGTGGTTGGGTTATGCTGTCAGTCTTAGCCATATCCCTTTGAAAACTTCTGTAGCAAGATGAGGTGTGGTATTTCATGATACCCTGCTCTTGCACGGTCAGTCGAAGAGAACCCTAGCAGCTCGAGTGTCATTACTCTCGGTTTGTTTGGCAAGCAAAACAATATAACCCCTGCCGATTTCACCACTAGAGAGGTACTCAGATCGGTTCTTCTTCTGGCATAGGATGCACTCCTCGAGATCGATCGGCTTAGGTGTAGCAGAAGGAGCAGCGAGCGGTACCACATCCTGAAAATAAAAGAAACATGTTTAAAATTATCGATGGCATGGGTTATCAGTATCACCATACAATATACTACTTGGCATACCCACAGAAAGAAGAGGTAGGTAAATAAACAAAATTAAAGCTTGTCTTACCATTTCGCTGTACTTCAGTGAGATATTATCTCTGTTAAACTGGATGGATAAGTCTTTCTCTCATACTCTCTCCAGCTTTTAGAACTGGTGCTATGAATAAACTAAAAGCAGTTAGTTTTATATAATTCAATGGTTATATTAATTAGTAGAAGACCTAAGTTAAGATAGGCATGTATGCACATAATTCATGAGAGGATAACTCAATTTCCAGTACTTGGGTAGTTGTATGGTAATAAGTGGACCGAATGTTTTCGTAAAATATCAAATTAGAAATGTCTAATACCCCCCCCCCCCCCCTAGATATGGCCATTCTGAACATTTTGAGCACCTCAGAAAATCTGTAGCTCAAACGGTTTAGAACAGAGGTGCCCATTACGTCGACCGCGGGCGACCGGTCGACCGCGGGGGCAATGCTAGTAGATCGCGAGTCATTCATAAAAAAAAAAATCCTGTTCCGTTAAAATAGACAAAACAGGTTTTGATCCCGCCTCCCTTGGCCTCCCTGCCACTTAATTCAGGAGTTTACTTGATTGACAGAAAAAGCGACCTATCGCTTTCCAGTCTGTTAACCCAGAATGCAAAGCGATACAAAATCAGTCAAGTGCAGGGAAAACTCAAATTAAGTTAAAGAGACAAACAACAAAATGAGTGCGGGACCGAGCAAGAAGCTAAAGACAAACCACTTCCACCCAGAATGGGAGGAAGAATATTTGTTTGTGATGTAACTTTCAAAGGTTATTTGCCTTATTTGTAAAGCAAGCGTCGCTCTGCCAAAGAAAGGTAACGTGGAGAGGCATTATCGGAGTGTTCACAAGGCATAGCAGCGACTTCCCTCCGAGTAGCGAGTTGAGAAAGAGAAAGGTGTATTATTGCTACACAAACATTATCTCGCAGTCTTAGTGTCGCCAACTCGTTTCTAACATGCAAAAAGACAAACAAATGTCGGTGTATTTTCGATCTTTCCAATCGAGACGAGATCTCTCTCCCCCGTCTGTGCGCGAGGGGGCGGGGCAGTTTACACACACGCGGCTGCTACAAGCAGCAACACACGGAGGAGATGGCGGAGAGAAGCGCTCCAAGGTGTGGTTAAATGTTACCCGTCTTGAGGTGGACAATGCTCCTTGCCAAGAGAGTTCAGCATGTGAGGGCGGTAACACGAGCAATGTGTCTAAACATTTAGCAAAAGTGCACCACATCCAGACGGAGGAATGCACCGGGTTCGACTGTCTTTCTAGCAGCTCTGTAGCCCCATCCACGAGTAACGTTTCCACGTCAGGTGTTATGTATGCTAGCAGCAACACACGCAGTTAACTACATTATACAAACATGGGTTAATGATTAGAGGAAACTGAGTTACTCTTTATTTTGTTAAAGTTTCAGCTATTCTGTTCACAGTTCTGTCATCAGATTATTTAATACGATTTGTTAAAACATTGTTGTTTATTTTGATGTGAAATATTATTTATTTTATTTAAATAAAAAGCAATGTTAGTTTTGTTCACAATTTGTTAATTTAATAATATATGTATTTTTGAATCAAGTATTCATCTTTATTGTCTTCATTGTTAGTTTCCACATGCCTAAAACAACCTCAAGCTAAATCTAAAAGTTGATGGCTAAACAAGAGGGTTTGAGAAATTGTGCAAGGCATACAGTAATAGTCTGAATAGTCGATTAGTCGTTTCATTAATCGATAGATTAATCGATTATCAAATTAGTCGTTTGTTGCAGCCCTATTATCCCATGTATAAATAAAACGTGTTATTCAGCAACCCTTGCAATTTGGGATTTTATTTTTGGTTGGTAGACCTCGGTGAGCTGGTCATTTCAAAAGTAGCTCACCAGCCCAAAAAGTGTGGGCACCCCTGGTTTAGAAGATACAGCTATATCGGAAGTAGCACTTCCGATGAAAAGGGGCGTGGTCATTAAAAAAAGGGCGTGGTAATTGTGGGGCTTTTCGTCCCGGATAGAGATTTTGGCACACATCCCAAGTTGTTCAGTGGGGTCATATTAGTCTAGAACAATTGAGATATTCTCTCCTAAATTAAGTGCATACATATCTAACCCAGGTCCTAGACTAGTAATAGGCATGCAGAGCCGCGGGAAGGTATTTTGAGAGGGGGTGGACTCTGTCACTACCCGATCTGCTGCTCTGCCCGATCTGCAGTGCGAGATGGTCCGCCATATTGGACAACTCCGTACTGCAACCCAAGTAGGACACTTGACACAGTGGCTTTTTGCAAAGCACAAAAAGAAAACTCGAGAGAGATGAGTTATTGTTATTACAACGTGACTTCACTATTATTTAACAACTCTTTTTATAAAGTTATAAAGTACATTGTAAGAATAACAGAAGTTAAATCCATTTCTCATTTATTCTGACAATGTACTTAATCCTAAATAAAAGAACCCAATAAAAAGAGTTTGCTCTTTTGATATTGAAAAGAGTATTTGCAAGCATTTGTGTACTTCATTATAACTAAGTACTTTTACTGTACAGTAAACAGAATTATAGGGTATCATGAGTATTTTCTGCTGTTTTATACTATATTTGAGTTTGTTGGTCTGAACACCTTGTTTCTCTTGTGCATTAAGAACACTTGTGTTAGGGCATGATTTAACAATAAATAGGTTATACAGTATACAATACCACGTAGGCCTACTGTCCGCCCTCCCATGCCACCCTGGCATGACCTCTTGCCCCCCCTTTGCCACCCCATGTAAAATGTTCTAGAACCGCCAATATAAGTGGATCATAGTGGATGATATTGGATGATAGCAGATGTGATCCATACCGTATGGATCACATCTGCTATCATCTTCCATGTCACTAGATGACGCTCTCGATCCTCAATGTGAAGCCGTCACGTTCTCTTGGTTTACTGTCACATGACCGGAAGTGCATTTTCAAAACAAAGGACCACAGATTCCAGCAGCACACTAGCAGCTGTCTCACAATGACTTCTGTTGCTTTTAGCTGACATTTTTCACCGGAATTAACAGAAACCTTGTAGTTGTTGTTGTTGTTGTTGTTGTTGTTGTTGGTGTTTTATTCCCTCCAACATGGCGGGTCCGCTGCTGGAGTTTGAGACGGAGATGTTCCTCAGTCTGTTTGAGGTTGACGGGCTGCTGGTGGCGGCGGAGGGCATGGGGATAGACCGCATCCTGCTGCAGTTCATGCGGGTTTACTCCGAGCAGGGCAGCCTGGTCCTGCTGCTGAACACCACCACACCTGAGCAGGTGAGCAGGGAGATCACGTGTGTTATATGAAGGCTTCTGAAGGAGCCAGCTGCCCAGTAAGCGAATTAAGGCGCCACTACGGAAGCCCATGTGGGACGTTTCTTAAATGACACTTGAATAATATTATGATTTTTCCATTTTACAGCTGGTTAAATGCCGTTTTCATTTTAACGTTTGAATTGCTTGTGTTGCACCATTTTCAACTGTCAATAGTCCATCGTACAGCAGCCTAAATCTTTATACATCCAATGTCATGTTTTAATATTGCTTGCACAAATTGGAAAACCAGTAAATTACTTTGTCTTTTTTTGAGCCTCATAGTATTTACTTTTTTATATTTGAATTGCATTTGAATGTTGTCAACTGTAAAGACAGGTATGACCCTGAAAGTGAACTGTGTAACATACCTTTCACAAGTCATATAACTACCATATAAGTGAGAATGAAAATGCTTGTGTACAATTCTAATACCATTATGGAATCACATTTTTAAGTTTACATTATAATTGTATAATCTAGGCAAGATAACTTTAAGTATAACAGTCTTATAATATGACTCCTGGGTACAGATGTTACTTCTTGCTGCAAATAACATTCAAATTCAAATCCAAAGGTTTTATTGTCATATGCACATAAGCTACAGTGCAGAAATGGCAATGAAATGCTTCTGACCCGAGCTCCTCCATGTAAAGATACTTTAAAGATGTTTACCAAAATACTCTCTCTCTCTCAGGAGTATTTCACAGAGCAGCTGCGAGCGGAGGGTGTGACCCACCTGCCGAGGACGGTGACCAGCGACGTGCAGAGCGCTGAGAGATACAACGTGTACACAGAGGGGGGGGTGCTGTTCGTCACCAGCAGGATCCTGGTGGTCGACTTCCTCACCGACCGCGTCCCCGCTCATCTGATCTCAGGTCAGATCACGGATACAAGGATTGTTTGTTACATAGTGTGATGTTATTGATCAAAGATTCAAAGTTTTTATTGTCATATGCACAAAGCTACAGTGTAGAAATGGCAATGCAATTCTTCTGACCTGAGCTCCTCCAACAATGCAACATTTATAATAAAATACAAAATACAAAATTAAAAATAGCGCAAAAAGTCTATATACATGTAAATAATATTAGTTATTTCTGAACATATTAATAATAATACATTTTATTTTAGGCGCCTTTCATGACACCCAAGGACACCGTACAATTTGTTTTAAAAAACCCAGCTAATAGGCAACAGAACACGATACAAACACAAACAGGAAATCATGGAGGAGACAATCAAGTGGACACAAATGAAACATATAATGGGGAGCACTACAGTGAGTAGGCAGATTTGAACAGGTGGGTTTTTAATTGGGATTTGAATATGGTGATTGTGTCTGACTGTCGGATGTGCGGGGGGAGGGAGTTCCAGAGTCTGGGACCAGTGCAGCTAAAAGCCCGAGCACCCATGGTGACGAGGCGTGGGGTGGGGACGGTTAGCAGACCAGCAGAGGGGGTGTACTCCTGAAGAAGGTCAGCCAGATAGGGAGGGGGGGGGGGGGCAGGTTATGAAGGGCTTTGTAAGTGAGCAGTAGGTTTTTGAAGTTGATACGGGATTGAACAGGGAGCCATATTAGTTATTTTTCTAAACATGGAACAATTATTGTCATTTATTTGCATTCTAGACCATAATGGTGGTTATTACTATCTCTTTGACCTGTGTTTAATTATATATTTTGTATGGCTTTATTGTAGAATTAGTAATTGATTAAAAAATATATATTTGTTTCATGAATTTGCTGTTTTTTTGGTGTTGATTTTCAAGATTTTTGGGGGAAATTATGCCTTTCTTCTCCTAACATTCCCGCTTTGTCCCTGTACATCTACGTAATTGTGTAAAGGCACTTTAAATGTTAAGTATAAAGGTGAATGTCCCATATATAGACTACTAAACATTTGAAATGATGCCGTATTTATTGATGGGTGTTACACTGCATTACATTTTAAGGGTTTTATATGGTTTTGGCCTCGCTATAACTACACTGTAGCTACTGTGCACATGATAATTAAACCCTTGAATCCTGTGGTCTCATAGCCAACAGAAACCCAGACTAACATGCACACACTCTCTCTGAATCTCGCCCTCAGGCATCCTGGTGTATCGTGCTCATACAATCATCGAGTCGTGTCAGGAGGCCTTCATCCTTCGTTTGTTCAGACAGAAGAACAAGACGGGCTTCATTAAAGCGTTCACTGACAAGGCCACGTCCTTCTCCTCCGGATTCTGCCAGGTGGAGCGTGTGATGAGGAACCTCTTCGTCAAGAAGCTCTACCTTTGGCCCAGGTATGAGACCTATTTCAAAAGCACATATAAGATAAGATAAGATGGAACTTCATTTATCCCATTGGGGAAATTCAGGCGTTTATAGCAGCAACAGGGTCAGAGTTAAAAACAGGAAGGTACAAATAAAGACAAAATAGAATCAATAAATTAAATTAATAATACAAAATGTTTTTTTAAATAAAGTGATAAAGTGTGTCTGTGTGTATTCAATGTCTGGGAGGGAGGGTTGGGTTTGTTTTAATTTGATTTCTGTATTATTGTTATTATTTTTAGCGTACATACAGTATGTATTCTGCATTTTGTAAGTAGTCTGTTGTCTAATTTTAATTTTTATTATGTTTTTTTAAAAAGAAAATGTGTGCTTTTGGTTGTACATGTTGTGTATTCATCTCAATAAAAATGTGATCACAAAAAAAATTAATAAAGTAACTGTTGAAACCAGATATCACAGTATATAATAATCTGTAACCTGCTGTATTCAACAGGTTTCAAGCGTCAGTGAACACAGCGCTGGACAGACACAAGCCGGAGGTGGTGGAGCTCAACGTGTCGCTGACTCCGGCCATGAGGGCCATCCAGAGCTCCATCCTGGACATCATGAGCGCCTGCCTGAAGGAGCTGAAGCGCTACAACCCCAGCCTGGAGGCCGAGGACCTCTCCCTGGAGAACACGCTGGGAAACGCCTTCGAAAAGGTATTTAAATGGAGTTGGATGTTGAAATGAAAAGTCTGCTTGTTGTTTATTTAGAACGCCAAATGTAACCTAAAACAAGAAAACTAAACAGGCTTTTTTAAACATACTCTCTCCAGTACAGCTTAGCTCTGAGTGTTAGCGATGCTTGCTAATGTAAACAAAGACCATATTACGCCCAAAACACGTCACGCATTGTCTCTCATTGGGTACGGAGGAAAAGAGAGAGGGCTTGGTTTTCTGACACTTTGTTAGTTCCCTGACACACCAAGGACACATATTTATAAAAGCCATCACAAATGCATTTTGCATGATAGGTGACCTTTAAAGACACAGCAAACATGGCATTCTTATGACAGGTGTTTTATCTGATTATGTGTCTAATTTGGAAAGCTGAGTTTCCTGTATTTGAGGTTTGGTTGTGTTTGGCTTACTCTTATCCAGACGATTCGTCACTACCTGGACCCCCTGTGGCACCAGCTGGGGTCAAAGACCAAGGCTCTGGTCCAGGACCTGAAGGTGCTGAGGGTGCTGCTGCTCTACCTCACCCAGTACGACTGCGTCACCTTCCTCAATCTACTCGAGTCTCTGCGCTCCAGTCAGAAGAACTTTGGATCCAACTCAGGTAAACTACATCTTACTTTGAAATACTGTGGGTGAATATTGAACCTAATATTTGTGATTAACCCTTGTGTTGTGTTCGAATGCTGTTACCGTTCATGGTGTTCGCCGGTACATTTTGACTCATGATTTATCATCCAATATTGTTTTAACTACATCATAACTAACTTATAATGCATTCATAACCGAACAATCCTGTTTAATGTTATGGCCCAAAACACATTACACCACATATTGCACACGTGCATGTGTGTGTTCAGGTTCAAGTGTTAGTGCACATATTCTTTGAGAAAGGTGGAGTTCCCGTGGGGGGGGGGGGCAGAGGGAGGGGAGACCAGGTGCATGTTGCAACAATGATTGTTACAGTGGATGAAGGGGGCGGGGGAGGGGTGTCTAAAGTCAGAGATGAATCTTGATTGGGCCAAATTTGACCTTGAGTCACCCAAAACAATTCTGCTGGGTCTCCCCAGACCCCAGCACCAAATTATACCTTTTTTTTTTAGAGACCTTCAGATTTGGCACAAATGGTCCAAATCAGTTCTGTAGTGTTTATATATCTGTTGTGGAGGATATCATGAAGCCTTGTTCCGATACAAAAAACTAGAGCGTAGTTAATATATAGTTTTAACTTGAAACGGGTCACGGGAGACCCGAACACAACATAAGGGTTAGGAGATTTGTATGCATGTCTTTGGCTCTTTTCTGCTGTAACAATGTACATTTCCCCTCTGTGGGACTAATACTGGGATTCTGGTTCTGGTTCTGGTTCTGATTCTGGTTCTGATTCTGATTCTGCACCTTTATCTAAGTTTTGTTTGTTTATGCTACCATCAGGGTGGTTATTCCTCGACTCCAGTACCTCCATGTTTATGAACACCAGGGGAAGAGTGTACCGCTTCCCAGAGAGCAAGAAGAAAGTCAAACTGGGAGTGGAGGCAGAGAAACCGAAGCCATCCTCAGGTACCTGACATCTGCATCCTTTTCTGCTTGCATGTGTATTCATATTAGATTGCTAACGACTCACATTATGTGTGTGTTTCAGAGGTGAAACGGCAGCTGGTGCTGGAGAAGAGCCCGAAGTGGGAGGCTCTGACCGAAGTACTGCAGGAGATCGAGAAGGAGAACAAGATCTCTGAACATGAACCAGGTCAGAGTCGTATACAGGTCCATTATGTCAACACTGCCCCTCATTTTCTATCATTTAGATTTGCATATAATGTACTACTTTTACAGAATTTCATAGAAGCCATGTTTAAGTTTCCCAAAGGCGTTTTTGGTAATAATTTAAATGAATCTACATAGGAAACGCATATAAGAGAAGGAAATCTACAATTCTATTTTAAATGTACATCCAGCAGAAAGGCCAATATACACAGCGCTGACATTTCAAAGTCATCCTCTTCAGGGTATGCTGCTTCGTCATGGTTCACTGGTTCGTCCTATACACGCTACACATGCAGTAAAAGCAAACTAGTCCCCTGAATCTGCTGAAAATACGACTATAGAACAGGGCTTTCTCCCAGTATACGTTTCTTTTGTTTCAAAGCACAGGGTGTCTGCAGGGTCTTAAAAAGTATTAAAAGTTGATAAATCAATTTAGCGAAAATTAAGGCTATTAAAAGTATTAAACGCATTTTCCAAGGTGTTACATTTTGTAGCTTGTTTTCAATAAGTATATAAATGGTCCAAAGAGGTTGTGTTCTACAGTCTGCCTGAATGTAATCATGGCGTAGGTGTGTAGTGTGATTCTGTGTAGTTTATTGATGGCATCCCGTTGGGTTTGACGTCATCTGAACAGGACATCGCACGCTCACTGCTTGATAGCGCGAAGCTCCGTTTACGCCGGTTGTTAAACAACATCGTTATGGGGAAATAAGTCTGCGTCCAAATGGTTGGAAGAGAAGGAGGAAGGACAATCAATACTGTATATAGTAAATGTGAGGTAAAGTGTGTCGCCAAGGTAACCGGTTAGAACTCCAAGTGGCGATGAGGTCTTAAAATGTATGGAAAGGGTCTTAAAAAAGGTCTTAAAAGGGATTACATTTGACTTCAGGATTCCTGCATATACCCTGAAGCAGGAGAAGCCCATGTTTATAACTAAATACCTTTACTAATAACCAATGGTTGCATTCAATTTGAGTGTGTCAGTAAGCCAGTTATCTAAGATCAGGACTACTTGTACCTTTTTCTGCAGTTTATTTGCGGGTACATGGAAAGAGTAAGGAGTAGAGATAAGGATTTGGATTTAGCTCTAACACCAGGGCCCAGGAGTTCAAAACTTTTAATCCCTATCTGATCAAATCAGATTTATCTTTTGGGGAGTTCAAAACCAAAAAACAGGATTAGGATCACTTTGATATCCGATCAGATCAGGAAATCCAATCCAAGCTTTAATCTGGATCAAATCCTCAAAACGGGTAGTTCAAACCGACAGCACAGGATTGGGATCAGTTTGATCCCAAAAAACTGGATTATCCTGATCCCACCAGAGGGGTGGATTTCCAGTGGATTACCAGAGCAAAATGTACTGTACCATTTATTTAAAAATATGTTTCAATTTAAATAAGATGGCAAAGTTTGTTAACTGAAATAATACACCATTTTTAGCCTTCATGGCAAATTTGGTCACGTTTGTGGTGGCCTATTTTGTTTTCAACCAAATGTTGACATACATGTTTATGCTCATGAAAGTATCACAACAAAGATTGTCAATCACAAATGTAATTTAGATTAAAGAAAAAATATCTTCAACAAAAAAAACCTTTCAAACGTAATTGCGGACAATAGATGTCTCTGCAATGTGGTCTCTTGTCTTCCTTGTATTATTTTTCATGTCCACTAGATGGCGCTCGGTAGGATTAAAGCACTGATATTCATGATCTAGTCATCTTGAAAAATCGTAATCTGGATCAGGCTGATCCTATCCTGAATTGCTTTGAACTCCAGGGACAAAATCTGGCCGACTTGTCTGATCCTGGATCACAAAAAATGGGATTTCAAAATCTGATCGGATCTGATTGAGATTAAAAGTTTTGAACTCCTGGGCCCTGAACATCCGAGGTTTAAATGTATTTGCAGAGGAAACAGTCGGCTAAAAGGGATGGTTTAACAATTGAATTTGAGCCGATTAGTTTCTGTCCTTGACATAAGAAACTCTTAGTCCTCTCGCACTAATAACATTTGGGCAACTAATTGATTAGTCGATTTATCAGATCTCTACAAAGAATCGTGCAAATGTACCTCTTTATGTGTTGAGTTTCCTAGAGATGAGTTTATACATTTGTCAGAAAAGGGTTGGACAGCATTAAAAAAAGAATTAAAATGACTAAATAACTATAGAAATCTTTGTTGATTAAACGACAAAAGAGGACAGTCTTATGGCGCATTTCCACTACAGCGCGGTTTAAGCGAGGCCCTGTTGTGCTTTTTGGAGTTTTCCCTTTCCTGTAGTGTGTTATAAAGGTTTTAGTGCATGTAAATGGTCTGCAAAGGCTAAAGTCCCAAACTTCCCTCCAGAGAGAGTTCTTCTACCGAGGACCCATTGGACTCCTTTGTTTACTTCCTGAACATAGTGACATCACTGCAGCACAGGCAGTATGATAAAAATAAAGAACCTTTAACATTAAAGCATGTAAACATTTCACGGTAGAGACACAAAATGAACAAAATAGGGCCTCTTTAACATAAGGAAACACACACTCATCTGACCCTGGTGTGTTCGTGTACATTTGGAAGATAATGGCACAATGTAGAATGTTGCAGACTGAATTCACACCGTTAAGAAAGAGTCTCTGTCATCAAAAAGTGAAAGGTACTATATTATTGTACAGAATTAACTTAAAGGTCCCATATTGTGCAAAATCCACTTCTTCATGTCTCTTCTACATCAACATGTGTCCCCTCTTCTCCATGTCTCTTCTACATCAACATGTGTCCCCTCTTCTTCATGTCTCTTCTACATCAACATGTTTCCCCTCTTCTTCATGTCTCTTCTACATCAACATGTGTCCCCTCTTCTTCATGTCTCTTCTACATCAACATGTGTCCTCTCTTCTACATCAACATGTGTCCCCTCTTCTTCATGTCTCTTCTTCATCAACATGTGTCCCCTCTTCTTCATGTCTCTTCTACATCAACATGTGTCCCCTCTTCTTCATGTCTCTTCTACATCAACATGTGTCCCCTCTTCTTCATGTCTCTTCTACATCAACATGTGTCCCCTCTTCTTCATGTCTCTTCTACATCAACATGTGTCCCCTCTTCTTCATGTCTCTTCTACATCAACATGTGTCCCCTCTTCTTCATGTCTCTTCTACATCAACATGTGTCCCCTCTTCTTCATGTCTCTTCTACATCAACATGTGTCCCCTCTTCTTCATGTCTCTTCTACATCAACATGTGTCCCCTCTTCTTCATGTCTCTTCTACATCAACATGTGTCCCCTCTTCTTTCATGTCTCTTCTACATCAACATGTGTCTCCTCTTCTTCATGTCTCTTCTACATCAACATGTGTCCCCCCCTTCTTCATGTCTCTTCTACATCAACATGTGTCCCCTCTTCTTCATGTCTCTTCTACATCAACATTGTGTCCCCTCTTCTCATGTCTCTTCTACATCAACTTGTGTCCCTCTTCTTCATGTCTCTACATCAACATGTGTCCCCTCTTCTTCATGTCTCTTCTTCATCAACATGTGTCCCCTCTTCTTCATGTCTCTTCTACATCAACATGTGTCCCCTCTTCTTCATGTCTCTTCTACATCAACATGTGTCTCCTCTTCTTCATGTCTCTTCTACATCAACATGTGTCCCCTCTTCTTCATGTCTCTTCTACATCAAACATGTTTCCCCTCTTCTTCATGTCTCTTCTACATCAACTTGTGTCCCCTCTTCTTCATGTCTCTTCTACATCAACATGTGTCCCCTCTTCTTCATGTCTCTTCTACATCAACATGTGTCCCCTCTTCCTCATGTCTCTTCTACATCAACATGTGTCCCCTCTTCTTCATGTCTCTTCTACATCAACATGTGTCCCCTCTGTGGAAAGAGACTCTGAAAGTTTCAGGAACAAAGATTCTCTCTCTTTTTGATCCATTTCTATAAAAACCTGTCTGAAAATGAGCTGATCAGATTTTGGCCACTTTGTGATGTCATAAAGTTTTTTTGGCTTGTGTAACCATTAGCCAATCAGCAACCAAGGTAACCCCGCCCCCCCTTATCACCTGACTCTCCTCCTAGAGCTCCATTGTGTTCTTTGTAACCAAATGTCTCTCAGAGGGGCGTGGGGAGGGGCTCCTTATTTTCATCTAAAGTAACAGACAGAGAATCAGCACTTTGGAAACAGGGCTGAAACAGAAGGGATTATGGGTAATGCTGCAATGATCTGTTTGGTGTTTCAGCCAATCAGAGACAGGTTCTGTATATATCTGAGACCTGTGATATATTGATGAAAAACAGTTGTTACGGGACCTTTAGATACTGCAGTATTTTTTCTATTGTATTTTGTAAATTACTCTGAAAAGGGAACATTTCTAACGTGTCCCCAGGTCGGGTTCTGATCTGTGCCAGTGATGACCGGACCTGTGCCCAGCTGCAGCAGTACATCCGTCTCGGCTCCGACTCGCTGCTCCACCGCCTCTACGCCCGCACTGTCGGCAAAAGTGACGCCGCTGCAGCCGCCGCCCTCGATCTCGATTGCCACAAAAAGGGCAACAGCTGGTCGAAAAAAGGAGACAAGGGAAAAGAGCCGGTGCAGAAAAAACCCACAAAGAGTAAAAAAAGACCCTCGCTGACTCTGACCCAGATGGTGGTTAAGGACGGGGCGGAGGAGGCGGCCATGATGGGCAGCAGTGGAGACGAGGATGAGGAGGAGGAACAGATGAAGCTGGATTTGTCATCAGATGCTTATTATGGAGTTCTGAAGGAGCCGCTGACTGTCATCCACCCTCTGAAGGGCCTCACTGACCCCCACAGCCTCACCAGGGTGCTTCACGAGGTGGAGCCCAGCTTCGTGGTGCTGTACGACGCTGAGATCAGTTTCGTTCGCCAGCTGGAGATCTACAAAGCTAGCCGGCCCGGGAAAACACTGAGGGTGTATTTCCTCATCTATGGAGGCTCCACGGAGGAACAGAAGTACCTGACGGCGCTGTCCAGGGAAAAGAAAGCCTTCGAACACCTCATCAGGTCAGAAACACGCTTCTCTCTGTCTGGTGATGTTTTGTTGTGTTGGTTTCTCTTTGGTGATTGTGTGTGTTTCTCCGCAGGGAAAAAGCTACCATGGTGATCCCAGAGGAGAGGGAGGGGCGGGAAGACACTAACCTGGACCTGGCAAGGAATTTAGGGCCTGCAAACGCCACCACCAACACCCGCAAAGCAGGCATGTCTATAGAACTGAAACGACTAGTCGCTATTTCAACTATTTTGATTAGGGATGCACGATATTGGTTTTTTGAAACCGATACCGATAACTTCCTGCTTCTCAAGACCGATAACCGATAATAAAAAAATGTTTACGCCACTAATTATTTTAACGCGATTAACGCATGTGTATTTTTTTTCCTTGACCGCCCCGTAGTTTCAGAGCGCATCGAGTTTAAAATACCATCTACAAGCTGATGCTGACAGCCCCGCTCCTGCCGCCCGCTTGTGGCAGACCACACTTCCACGCTCACCGGCAGGCACCGACTGGCCATCTGGAGGACCGGGAGGGTGTGTGTATGTGTGGCCCCGAGCGAGCGAGAGAGAGAGACCTTACGTGCATTGTTGTTGTTAGCATCTGGTGCTAGCTAGCTGCGCTAACGGATATAAGGAGCTGTTTAAATGAAAACAGAGGAGCGACATTTCGCCACAACTGCGCCAAGCAGTTGACTTTATGCAGGAAGCCAGACAGTGGGACATTGTACGAAAAGTAAGCACACTCAGCACGGATAGTGCGCAACATTATTGCAGCGTCCAGGCAGCTCCGGTTCGAGCATATGAAAACTGATCTCTTTCGACTCCACTTAGAGCGATAGAACTATTAACAAAGCACTTATATACTAATAAAGGGCTGGCTTATCTAAAGCCAGTTGAGTAGCACTTGAAATGTTTTTGCTCTATGAAGCCTGATGTACTTATATGATTCTGTTTTCTTCAAGTTTGTATTTTGTTGGTCGAACGCACTTATTGTAAGTCGCTTTGGATAAAAGCGTCAGCTAAATGCAATGCAATGTAATGTAATGTAATGTAATATGCCTTGAGTTGCACATAGCTCCAACGCCTATACCACCGACGACATGTTTGTTTACTGTCCTGGCTTCACGGCCGCACACCATTTACGTCACAGCCAGGCATGAGTTAGGGAGCGCTGGATTTGTGAAGAACTCCCCTCTTCCTAAACCACTAATACCACAGTACTGGCAAAACGGGAGGAGCCGAGTGAAAAACAAGCGCCCCTCATCCCAATCCACCCACACCGCAGTATTTTTTTCTTTTTTTTACCCAAAAAATATATTGTATATTATCGGGGCTATTAATACTGGTATCGGGTTTATCGGGATGACGTCATAATTCCTAAAATCCCTAATTTTGATGAGTGATTAATTGTTAGAGTTATTCTTCTTGCAAAAATGGCAGATTCCAGAGAGAAATACGGACACTGGAATGGAACTTTTTAATGATTTTCTGTACTTAAAGATATATTATAACGTTAAATCAAAAATAATTGGTATTGAAGATAAATATTCTGATGCCAGTAAAAGTAGGCTTTTATCTACTAAGAAAAAGACCTGCAAGGACATTTCTGTTAAAAGAGTCAGATTCCTTTTTATTTATTGTTCCGTGGATTTATTTTATATATTTAGGATACTTGTTTTTTCCCACATTATTTTTTATATATAAATAATTGTTCTTTAAAGTTTTCATGCATTATTATTGCATTATGCATTATTATTTTATCAGAGGCATAAAATCCAACAAAAAAACACTACCTTCACCTCCTTCCTCTATTTTTTGTCATTTTCAAACATCCATTGGTTCCCCTGGACAGTTTATTTTGTCTTACCTTATAAAAGTCCCCACGATTTCTTAAATAAGTGTTTTTTGTTTTCCCATTTCCTGTCCACTAATCAGGAGGTCAGGAGCAGCCCAAAGAGCCGTCCCGAGTCATCGTAGACATGCGTGAGTTTCGCAGTGAGCTGCCCTCGTTGCTGCACCGCCGCGGGCTGGACATCGAGCCCGTCACCCTGGAAGTGGGCGACTACATCCTGACCCCGGACACGTGCGTCGAGCGGAAGAGCGTCAGTGATCTGATTGGCTCCCTGCAGAGCGGCCGCCTCTACACTCAGTGTCTCTCCATGACTCGATACTACAAAAGACCAGTGCTGCTCATTGAGTTTGACCCAGCAAAACCCTTTTCCTTGATGGCACGCTCTGATTTCCGTCATGAGATATCGGCCAATGACATTTCTTCCAAACTCACCTTACTCACTTTGCATTTCCCTCGGCTCCGTATTCTCTGGTGCCCGTCCCCCCACGCCACTGCCGAGCTCTTCGAGGATCTGAAGAAAGGTCGCCTGGAGCCGGATGGTGCCGCGGCTCAGGCCGTCACAGCCGAGTCAGACATGGTGGCCGAATCAGCTGACCTCTACAACCCCGGGCCGTATGACTTCCTGTTGAAAATGCCTGGGGTTAATATGAAAAACTACAGGGCTCTTGTGAAAAACGCAGACAGCCTGGCAGATTTAGCCAAACTCAGCCAGGAAAGGTTGGCAGAAATACTGGAGAATGCTAAAAATGCTAAGCAGCTGTTTGAGTTTCTGCATAATGATGCTGATGTCCCTGCTCCTGTGCAGAAGGGCAAGCAGACATGATGGGTGTGGAAATTGAATTGCTTCAAGAGGGATTAATCAAATGGGCTTTCTTCTTCTTCAAAGCATCTGACTTATGTAATTATAATGTTCCTGGTATCAGGAGGATTAGTTTTCATGTACATTTTGATGATAATGGCATGATCATGCAGACTGAATTCACACCGTACAGAATGAGTCTGTCATCAAAAAGTATTATATTTATGTACAGAATGAACTGATATACTGCAATGTTTTTTCTATTGTATTTTGTAAACTACTCTGAAAATGGGACATGTTCTTAAATAACTTGGCAAGAATCAAATAATTTATAATTGTTTTGTTTACCTTTTTGTTTAAATAAATAAATCTTTCTAGAACAACACTGTTTTATAACCCCTTTATTGTACTTTGACCCTTTTAGAAACTCCACTTTATGATTTGCAAAAAGTCAAAAAAATGTGGGAAATGAAAATCACCCATTAGCTGGGCATGGTGTTTCTATGTTGCTCAGTTTCTGAAAACCACATTCATTCAAGAAAAAAGACATGATTAGTTGTATTATTGGGTGGTCATACATACAAGGAAGTCCTGGGACTACATCATGAAATCTAAAAGGAATTTCCTGCATTGGTTTGACAGTATTGTGTTGTGAGAATGAGCATTTGTGATTTGTGTCACCTCGAATATCTACCAGATTCACACAGCAACCATTACATAACACTACTCATCATATGTGAGGGGGGGAAACAGACATAGGATATTCTTTATGAGTGTTCAACGTATGAGTGTTGTTGTGATGTAGTTTAGTTTGAAAAAAACCGAGTCATGCTGATGGTAGGACGATAAATGCTGAGTGACCGGTAAACAGACAGATCCCTCCGCCACTCACCCCCAAGGCTTCGTCATTACGTCACTCCGCGTCCGAGCCTAGACCCAGTCGCAGCCATTTTACTCCGCGAAATAAACTTCAATCTCACAGCTACAGGAAACAAAACAACACACACGCGACCATTCCCCCGGGATAATGGATATCTCATTGTGAACAGAACACAATCCGGTTTCAAGTCTTCTCAAATAGGTGAGTTCACAGACCCGGGGCGACGCTGTCTTGTTTTTAGCATGTGTTAGCATGTGTTAGCTTAGCCGAGCTAACTGTGAGGTGGTTGTTGTTGAGCAGCGTTTGTGATAAGCAGACGAGGCTTGGTGCAATAACACAGCAATGTGGAGTTGTGGACATTAAGGGTTTAACTGCTACTCACATTGAAGTGTTTTAAGTCATTGTAAGAATGGCCGCTTCATCATGTTTTTAATTATTGGCACTGTCTGCACTCACCTGTCAGATTTAAAGTAGCTAAACAACGTTAGCTGATCCCACACCCACCTCTGCGATAACAGACACTGCAGACAGCCAAGCCAGGCAATAACACCTCTATAGGAAATATGTGTCCTTTCTCCTAATGCTATCTAGGTGTCAAGGAGAGATGGTACTTAGATCTTGTACTTGAGTAAAAAGTAGAAGTACCAAATGTAGGAATACTTTGTTACAGTAAAAGTCCTGCATTCAAAATCTGACTCAAGTAAAAGTACACAAAGATACTTAAAGTACCGAAGGTGAAAGTACTCATTATGCACATTGACCCATTTCAGATGAATATATATATGATATGTTTTATAATGATTGATCATTAAAGTGTTCTCAAAGCTGGTAAAGGTGCAGCTAGTTTTAATGACTTTGTATAGTGCAGGGTAGCTTGTTAATTCACTCCAGGTGTACTAAGGTGTTTCTTTTTAGTTTTTAAAAAATGTTTCACATCATTAATCCAAATCTGCTACGTAACTTAAGATATTTTGTAAATATGGTGGAGTCAAAGTCCATGAATTACCTCTGAATAATAGTGGGGTAGAAAGTAGCAAAAAGGTCCCTCACAATTGTACTTAAGTTCAGTAGTACTTGGGTTAACTTTAAACCACTGGTACTGTATGCTTATTACTTGAGCTAGCATGCTTTCAAAGGCTGGGGCATGCTGTGATTTGGGAGACTTATCACCCTGCTATTACTGAACTCGTGTTTTCTTATAGATGGTATTTGTACCTTTTGTTATAGATGGCACAGATAGGTTGGAAAGAGAGGAGATGACAAGCACGTGGTTCTAAAGTAACACTACTAAATATGACTAACCATGCACACTGTTAACAAGACCCCCCTCCCTCCCTCTCAAACCCTATGATGTTATCTTATTGCCTTCCCCACTGATTGAAGTGAGAAAAGTGAGGTAGTGCTGCAGCAAATCCAAACACATTGTGGTGTGTGTGAGTCATAAAGACTGGCAGGATGTGTTGTTTCACAGGCGGCTCTTTGCTGTCCAAGTCTGACATGGAGAAGTGTGAATTATTAGAGTTAACCTAAGACTGTGTAAGGCTGAAGGGAAAGTTATTATCGTTAAAGGCTGTGTGTCGTATATATCTTGCTTATTGTAGAGCCACCCGTGCAGTATAAGCTTGCAGGAAGACCGTCTACCCAGATCCCTTTAGCCTAGGGGTTCAGTGTCTCTTGTGTCAAATTAAATGGCACAGACTTATTAAATATATGAAAATGTCCTATTTCTGATTGTTTTTCCATCCTCCAAGTGGAAAGATTTGCAGGAGACATTAGTACTGAGGGTTATCTACCAACAGGAAAGCGTGCAACCCATAGTATCAGAAACTACTTTACATAACCAGCCTACATACTGTCTTTATTGCAGGCCACTCTCTATTAAGGTTTGTCTATCTAGCTGCTTTAATAGTCTCTTCGGCCCTGACACACCAAGCTGACACCAAAGAACACGATTGTTGTGTCGCCTCACGTCTCCTGCGTCTTGGCCAAAAAGTCGCACTGGAACACACCGCAAAGACTTCAGCCGACGGCGTACGCACTGCGCATGCGTGAGTGGCAATAAGTCTCCTTACCAGCAGGCGGCGGTAGTGTGTATTCGTCATTCAAAAGAGGCAATCGGCAGACAGACGGCGTGATAGATACAAACAACAAATAGCGTGCGTTCCATTTTCACTCTCGTCCATCACAGACGGTTTCACATAACGACTTATCAAAAACATGTTTAGTGCGGTACTGGAAAATGAAAAATAATAGCCGTCCGTGTGTGCCTTCTTCACTTCCGTTTCGCTTCTCATGCACTGATTCGCTAAGCTGAACAGCCAATCGGAGTGATTTATTTTGCCGACAGCCGAAAAGACACAACGGTGCTGGACACACCAATCTGAGTAGGGCGACAGGACGCTCATCGACGGCCAGACATCTATCGACGGCCGAAATCGGCTCGGTGTGTCAGGGCCTTTAGGTGAGGCAGGGCCATTGTGTTTGGCATCCAGCCATACCTCTTGTTAGAAGCTCCTTTTGAGCAAAGTCCACAAAGGAAGGAAATGACATGTGTGTTTCTGTGTGTCTGTGGGAACACAGCAGAGCGGTGACTCTGGAGAATGAGCCACAGATGACATCATTTATTTCTTATCTTTGGATAAAGAAGACATTTTTGTTGGAACCAGACGTGATCTATTTCAGGCCCCGAAAACTGCACACTCAATCTAGAGTTTGGCATCGAGTGGTTCTCATGCTTTGTGTGTGTGTTCCCTATTGGGTACATTTATTTTAGTATCCTTCACATAATCATTATTGGATTATAGAGCAATTTTCACTAATCCCAACAGTATTTATGTTGATGTGTCACCCTTTAATACAACTTAACAAGCAACATCTTTGATGATATGAGGTTTAAAAAACACGCTTTTTTTCTAAGCATCCCCCTTTGTTCTTCTGAGACTTAAATGAACAAGTATTTTTATGCTAAGAGTATTCCCAGTGATCCAGAACATGAGATATCTAGATTTGTAGACAAAGGCTTTTTCTTTATGATCCTAGGCCTTTTGTTTTGATGCCTCTGCGTCGATGAAAGCCGTGACCAGAGGCATCATGTTTTCGGGTTGTCTCTCCCATTCTCGTGACCAGGATATTTCAGTAATGCCTTGAAGGAATGTTTTCCAATTTGTCACAAACATCCACTTGGACTCAAGAATGAACTGATAAGATTTTGATGGTGAGGGTCAAGATCACTGAGGCCTCACAAAACATATTTCTGGATACAACTCAATCATTTCAAATGCTAATTATGACATTTTAGCCAATTTCGAATGGGATAAAATGCGGAAGTGATGACATTTTGGACAAACATGGATGTTGGCGTCAACTTGACTAGATTGGGGGGTATTCTAGTTTATAATAGGGCTGTTATTACTGTTTCAACACATGTTATTTTTCATGTAGACAAAGAGGTGTGTTGATGTCCTTTAACAGAATCCAGACCCCCTTATTGTTTATGGTTCACCAGCTCTTACAGACCGAGCGAGGCCTCACTGTTCAGTTGTCACCTGCTGTCAGTGGATGTGTGAGTGTGAGTGCTTGTGGGTACTTCATAACACGAATGCTTCACAGCCAGGCCTATTTGTAGTAAAGTTAACCCTTGACCTGGTATGCAGAGACTGGGAAGTGTTGGTATTTCTCAGGAAGATACCAAGAGTCTGTTTATTCCTTGTTGTGGATACGTGGCTCTCTGAATGGCTGCTAAAGTATCGATTCGTGGTTCTTCTGCTGAAAACAGGATTGTAAAACACTAGTTAGACTTTGAATATTGCCTAACATCCTGAATCCACATGTATTTAAGCGCTTTAGTGTTTTTGTCATTCAATCCCTTAAGACAATTACAAAGAAGATGTTTGCAGTCAAAGGTCATAAACCGTCTCACCTGCACTGCAAATGTGTAATCTTTTATATGTCTGCTAGAGAAACCATATCAACCCGGGGCAATTGACACTCCCAGATACTGCCATCATGCTGGCAAAATGCCCACTCAATGGATTACCTAGTTGAACTCTGATCTGCTCGAGATAATAAAACACAGACCTGAAACCAGTTGTTGTTCTCAGTTAGAAACCTGGTTAATTTGGCTTTTTCTGGCATTGCATTGAGTTCCACAATGAGCTTTGGGTGTTTATATATTAAAAAACAACCGTCACAGAAGTCCATGTTAGTGGGTAAAGGGCCCCTATTATGCTTTTGGGGTTTTCTCTTGTAGCATGTTATATAGGTTTAGTGCATGTAAATGGTGTCTGGCGGGACTTTTTTGACATTTCAGGCCCTTGCAGGTTGTAGGGCTATATCCGAATATTCGTTCGTTGGAGTACTATTCTGGTATCAATTTCGATATTTGGATATTGTTTTTTTATTCTTTTTCGTTTTTTTTTGGCTGCACTGCGGCTGCCAAATTGAATTGATTGAAATCGGGGAGTGCTAACACTTAACCATAAACGTTATCGTTTACTTTCTCCGTCTTTATATGTAGATATGACTTTTTCTCCGTTAATCTCCGTCACGTTGTTTCCATAGCAACAACAACTTCCTGTCAACAGCGCTAACTCTCCTTCAAAATAAAAGCATGTCCATACAAAATAGGAAACCAAGACAAATTACACTACGAAAGTAACACAATGCAATATCCTTTTCAATTTCAAAGAACACAAATAACGTTAAAAAAATACTATAAAACAACAATACTGTAGAATAACAAAATGAATGCCGTGAATAAACCGAAATACACGTGTTTGAAGCGCATGGGCCGAATATTCACTGCTGATTACTACCGAATATTCGGGACAGCCCTAGCAGGTTGTCCACTTTTTTCACTCTTAATGCTCCGTAAACTATTCTCTCTGTCTTCTTCACTCTGTACAAATACTGATTGAAAATGAACTTATTTAGCTTCTGGAAATCCTTGTCTGTGTGGCACTGATCCCCATACCAGTGTCTCAAGAGTAATACATGCAATAAAGGGCTATTTGTTTCTGATGGCAGCGATATAGTTTATTTTTGTATCCATATTGACTTTCATTTAGCTCATGCTTTTATCCAAAAACTTGCAATAAGTTCAATCAACCATCAAGATACTCATTCAGAAGAGAAACCACCTGCAACTTTTAAATAATCCAAGTCTTTTTAAGTGTCTAAGGGTGCGTTCACACCTGCCAGTGCCTTGTATAGTCCGGTTGAATCGAACCCCGGTGCGTTTAGCCGCTTGGTGCGGTTCGTTTGGGTCGGTGTGAACGCAGTCCGAGACCTCTGAAGTGAACTAAACAACCGGACTCTGGTCCGCTAAAATAGGTGGTCTCAGAGCGCTTGCTTGCGAACTCTGGAGCGGTTCATTGCTGGTGTGAACGCAGTCCGCACCAAAACATAGGAAGCGTAGTATTTACGTGTCACAAGAACGCGGATGTCTTCAAAATCTTTAGCGAAAGAGTCTTTCAAGACATCCGCGGTTGTTTAGTTAAAGAGTGAAGCAGAATGAAGTGTTGAACAGTGTCGTGTAATGTAAAAATTCTCCGTCAGCTAGATAAAAGTAAGAACACCTGTCGTCGGTGAAACGCCCTCCTGACTGCAGAACGTCTCATTATGTGTGTTATAATGTTTTTTAACGGACGTTGTCTGATTATATAATCATATGCGCGGGCCGCTAGTGTCTGTTGATCTCCAGACTAACAGCAGCATGAGAATAACCTGCCGAAAGTGCCGATGCTCCATGGCGGAGGCTCCGGTAGAAATTGCCGGGATTTGCGTTTTTAATGTCTGACCAATGGTTGAACAGCATTTCCGTGCACATGACTTGTGTTTAAAGTTTATAGTCCGTTTGAGTTTTGCCGTGTGAACGCAAACCGAACCTTCTGAAAAATGAAACGATGTAACAAACTGTGGTCTGGTGCGCACCAGAAAACGGACTAGGTGTGAATTCACCCTAAGCTTCATAGAGGAAAGGGAAGAATCTTATTTCTATGTATTTTAGATTGCAATTATCAAGGTGCAGCGGAAACAGGATATCAATTAGTCTTAAATACATGTTGTTTTGAGCAGAGGTTGTCGGCCCACATGTTTACCAAGTGCATAGGTTACGTGCTGACAGGGAAGGGATGGGTTCACTTGATATTTATTGTTGGAGCACAATACAATGCAGCTTCATCACCTGTGCCAGGGTTTCAAATACCACACACACCCAGTGGCAGGAAAACACAGCACTGCCTCCCTCTGAGCAGAACCAAATATTACTGTGCTTACATTTCTATAGAGTCACGGTGCAGTGATGACGTATTTTTGTAGGCCGACCCGGAAGTAAGCTGCGCATGGGTTCCCTCCACAAAAAAGCAACGGGACTTCTCCATAGGGTTTTCGAATATTGTAAAAAGATGAGATCTGTGGAGAACAAACCGGTTTGATGAATGCATGTTTTGTGATAATCTCCACATGTCTATCCTACTTTTATAATTTTCTAATCATAAATCTAATCGCCAGAAGCTAAATGCTAACGTTATGCTATAAAGGAACTACAGCAGAGTCCAGCAGCACGACTTCAACATCACGTCAACTTAAGATCCGTATTCAAACACACAGATTCTAGATGGAACGAGTTGAAGCGTTTGTTTGAACAGTGGCAAACAAACTTAGAGGAGTGTTCACGTGTTCGGCGTAATGACGTACAACGGCCTCCACAACTTCCTATTCAGCCACTTGGTAACAACCATCGTTTTTCAGACACGTGAACTCTTCAGAAATCACCACTGCTCACTGCTGATGGATTTAATGTCGTAGAACAAAACGTGACCCGTCTCTTCAACGTGTTTCAACCACAGAACTTATTTCCAGCTATTTTCCAAAAACCCCGTTGACTCCGAGACGAGGGAACCGGAAGTGGTAACATGCTGACTCACTTCCTGGTTTTAGGACTCGTTCCTGCTCCACTCTATTCCCTCTGCTGTTGAGCCCACCTCTGACTTTACCTGGTGTGTGTTTACCGTGTGTGTGTGTGTGCTCTTTAATGAAACACATGGTACCGGTTGCCATTAGAAGAGAAACACGCAGCGCGGCCATCTGGATCTGCTCTGAGATTCTGATGTTTATCCCACAGCCGTGACCGTTTGTTTCCTTTGAGCCTCCTTTCTCCCTTTCACTTGTTCACCTAGCCTTGTTTCCATATACAAGTTCATAAACACAAACAACATGGAGTGTTCTGACGGTTGGAATACTTCTGTCACTTTGTTTCTGAAGATTTAAAAGCATTTTCTAGCAATTCGATCAAGTGTGTTTTTTCTAACATATTTAACTTTTGGAAATGTTGTGTTGCAAAAGATTAAAAGGTGTAGTGTAGTTTTTTTTGTACTTTTTAATTTAATCATTTAAAGGTGGGGTAGGTAAGTTTGAGAAACCGGCTCGAGATACACTTGTTGTTATATTCCATGGAATGCTCTTAACATCCCGATAGCAATGAATATCTTAAATGCTTTGACAATAAATACATTAATAAAAGTCATCTGTGGAAGCCGTGGCGCTGTAAAAAGCACGACCAATCATTTTAGCCGGCCCGGCTAAAGTAACTGGATGGCCTACCTGCCTGTCAGCCTTCCATCTGTGCACAAACTTATCTCGTGCCCTCATTGGTCATGTGCGCGTTCGTGTGTGTTGGAGGAGGGGCTCTGGAAGGAAGGGGCAGATTTTCTCCGGTCGTGTATTTTCAAACTCTAGCGCACTCGAGCCGGTTTCTCAAACTTACCCCACCTTTAATACTAGGCCTGGTTGATATGAAATACACCTGGGTGGACTCTGCTCCTACACAATTTACACAATGAGATTTTTGATTATTAATGATCAGAAATGGGGATATAATGAGTTATTGCGTAATAAAAACCCAATTTGTATCATAACCCACTAAATTACTAATGTAATATCGCATCACCATATCGATATCAGATCAATTTAATACATCTTTTCATATTAGTATGTCATTACATTTCCTATTTCTATGCCACAAACCTGCAAGAAGTCAACATCAATCGCCGCAAAGTGTGTACTTTTGCGCAAATACTATATTTCTAGGGAAATGTACTAAAAAAAACTTTTAGGGAATCAAGGTCTAAAGTCTGCACAGTCTTGATGCTGCAGTGAGGGAGGAACATTAATACAAACATAGATATATACAAGACCTTTATCTGCTGAGCGTCTGTAATTTGACACATCAAGCCAACCGTAATCTAGTTTTATAAGCTATCGTCCTGAAGAGTCTGGAAAGCTTCTGTGCATTTGATTGATTTGTATTCGCTGCAGCCTGATGCTCCATTACAGCTCTGAACTCGTTGATACTCAGTTTCTTTGTCTCTGCACGGAGGGTCCACTTCCACTGTCATAGAGACCTCTACACATCCCAGACCCTGAGTTTCATTCAGGCCTCTTTAAGTGGTGCTTATCGTCTGCTTGTCTCCACTCACCTTCAAACACATGTATTCAATCTTTTGTACTCTGAATGTAAATGTGTTTCTATTTCAATGGATTTTCATTTGTAAGCATCATTTGTGTTACATAAATGCACATCTTTCTGGACTTTATGATATTATAGTATAGGCAAGGCACGTTTATTTATATATCACCTTTCAACACAAGGCAATTCAAAGTGCTTTACAAAAATGAAAGACATTAACGCAGCGGCGTGCGTTGAAGCTTGCCGGTGGGCGTGTCTGAAGCTCGACCAACAACCAATCGCATGAACCTCCCGCCCCGGACACACGCCGCCGTGTGGACGGGCCGTAAGAGCATAAAACACATTAGAAACATTAAAAAGCAAAGATAATAAAACATGAATAACACAGGTACATGAATACAAGTTACAAGTTTTTACTCTTAACATGTTCTCCGTGGCCTTTTATTTTCCAAAAGTCATGTATGTACTAGTGTTGTCACGATACCAACATTTTGGTTTCGATACCGATACCAAGTCAAGAATTCCGATTCTTTTTCGATACTTTACTTAAAAAAGGGAAACAGTCTTAAATGTAATTATTGTGCTTTATTTCACACCAGAACCAGAACACGAACTTTTAAACAATGAGAACAATAAATAAAATAAATGACAAGAATTCGTATTAAATAAAATTAATAAATGTCTTACAGACAGGCCTCGTGGTGTCCGTAGGCTTGCCCTCACTGTCAGAGATATCGCTAAAAAAATACTTCCAAATTTCGCTTCTGGCGTCTTTTTTGTCAACAAGCCGAGGCGCAGCGGCAGTTGCACTCCCACTTGCAGCCATGCTTCTCGTTTTCTCACATGCTCTGGCAGCTAGCGCGTGCACGAGAGAGGGGCGGGACTTAGAGCGTGCTTGAGAGGGGAGGGACTTGGAGCGTGCTTGAGAGGGGAGGGACTTGGAGCGTGCTTGAGAGGGGAGGGACTTGGAGCGTGCTTGAGAGGGGAGGGACTTAGAGCGTGCTTGAGAGGGGAGGGACTTAGAACGTGCTTGAGAGGGGAGGGACTTAGAGCGTGCTTGAGAGGGGAGGGACTTAGAGCGTGCTTGAGAGGGGAGGGACTTAGAACGTGCTTGAGAGGGGAGGGACTTGGAGCGTGCTTGAGAGGGGAGGCACTTAGAGCGTGCTTGAGAGGGGAGGGACTTGGAGCGTGCTTGAGAGGGGAGGGACTTAGAACGTGCTTGAAAGGGGAGGGACTTGGAGCGTGCTTGAGAGGGGAGGGACTTGGAGCGTGCTTGAGAGGGGAGGGACTTGGAGCGTGCTTGAGAGGGGAGGGACTGCAGGCACTGCTGCAGTGCAGGGAGTGGAAGCAGAGCGCTGAACACACACGGCTCTTATTAAAACAGCGCTTTCTCACCGGAGTACTTTTCCCCGTCATTCTTAAAGTACCGATACTAATGAAACGGAGGAATCGTAACGTTTTTAACGGCAGGGTATCGCGGTACCTTTCAAGTATCGGTACACCTAGCAACACTAGTATGTACATATTTATTTTAAATTCATGTTTTTCTATTCTGAATACAGGTTTTTACAGGAATGTAGGTCTCTTGTCTTCGCGCCAACACACCAAAGCAAATCCCTTGTATTTGAAATCTACCTGACAATATACCGCATTACTTTGGTCTCTACTCTCTGAGATCTAATCCTTTTTTATTATATATTTGACTCAACCGTTTTAAGAAAATACCGTTAGTTTTGGGGTTGTTTCTTAGTGGTGTTGTCTCTAATATTAAAGCTTTATCTTTAGTTAACGTCTCTTGCATTTCCATTGACAAAAGTTGCCTTTTTTTGGAACAAACACAGAAAGGGAGACCAGCGAAAGCCAACATGTCTGGACTCGGAGAAAAGAGTTGAACCTAACCAAACTCACTTTAGACTTGCATTTAAAATACGTACCAGGATTGAAAATGCCATTTAACTGCAATCCTTTGGTTTTACTAGATCATCTCTTAAAGTTGCATTTGTGATATTTATGTTATCTTCTTTCTCTCTCCTCCCAGGTTTGACTCCATGGCTTAGCTCGACTCCTGACAGAAACTCACCGGACGTCTCTTCCTCACGGTCCTCTGCCACTACAGGTAGGAAATAACTCCTCTAATACAGTATAAGTATTATTAAATGATCAACAATTGGACAGCAACTACCAACCAAGCTGTGGTTTGCCTTCTTAAGGCCCTGATACACCAAACTGACACCAAAGAACACGTCCCGACGGACCCGACTGTTGTGTCGCCTCTCGTCTCTGCGTCTTGGCCAACAGTCGCACTGGAACACACCGCAAAGACTTCAGCCGACGGCCAAGTAGCACGTACGAACTGCGCATGCGTGAGTGGCAATAACTCTCCTTACCAGCAGGCGGCGGTAGTGTGTATTCGTCATTCAAAAGAGGCAACAACCGGAAGACAGACTGCGTGATACACCGAGAGAAGAAGAACAGACCGCGTGATATAAATAAACAACAAATAGCGAGTGCGTTCCATTTTCACTCTACAGCGAGAAGCTCACGGGGCTTTCCCGAACCTGAGTCGAGAGCTGGAGGTAAAGGAAATCTCAGATTTGCCTTCTTAATCATTAGTTTGGGTCCCTCACTTCCGTTTCGCTTCTCATGCACTGATTCGCTAGCTGAACAGCCAATCAGAGTGATTTCTTTGGCCGACGGCACAGTATCGTCAAACATGCTTTTCAAGATCTATCAATGTGATTTAAAGCTTGGATTAGTTATTCCTTTTAACTCCAAGTGACTTTTATTTGATCCCAATCAAAACATGAATCCCATAATCCTACAGCATTTCAAGAAGGATATTAGTTCTGCATGAAGTGCCAGATACTGAAAACACCAATTAAGTGCTATTTATTTTTCCGTCACAGTTCGTGTCACAACTCTTTCAGAGGAAGATTATTCTGCAGTGAAACCCAGTACCTGAATAGCTGATGTTCACTGACTTCATTGCTTAATGACTTCCTAATCTCATTGAAAGAGAGCCCGAGACAGAAGAATAGCATCGAGCAGGGGTGTCCACATTTGAGGGCCACGTACAGACACATATACGAAGGGCTGGGTCACTCACTAGAGGTATTTTGACTCATAAGTTACGTTATAAATTGGAAAAATCAATCCGATGTAGGTCAATTATTCTTGATACTTGAAAATGCTTTAAGAAAAAAACAGCTCCCTCCAGAGGGTTTCATTTATTGTTTTGGCAGCTCACTCCTTAAAACTAAAGCTTAGATTGCTTCTAAGAAGAGGAAATATGAAGGGTCTATTTCAAGGTTGTTATGTATATAACTTCAGTGTTTCCCCTACCATTGTCTTGGAGGGGCGCTGCACCCCCGCCAACGGAGCCCCGCGCCCCCCCTGAAATTGAAGCTGTTTAAAAAATAATAATAATAATAATAATAATTTGTGTGTATATATATGTATATATATACATATATATATATATTTAGCACCAAATTGCAACTAATCTCTATCTTCTGTCACTTTTCACATTGAACATGTGCTCTTTTATTAAATAAACTAAACGCTTTAATTTTAAGTAATGCTGTCAAAATTATCGCGTTAACGGCGGTAATTAATGTTTTGAATTACGTTCAAATATTTAACGCATTTAACGCATGTGCAGAATGGCCCGCCCCATACATCCCACCAGTGGCAGCGCCAGGGTATGGCTGGGGTAGGCTACACCCATACCAAGAAATGGCTTAGCCCCATCATGAAAAATGATGTTACAGTAAGCAAAATAAAGTCGAATAAATTGCACAGACAGCAGTTAGTCAGATTGATTTCAGCCACTTGTCTGGAAATACCGAAGACCAGAAACGGTTTTGAAAACTTTTGTCAGGTAGTGATCGTCTTCTCAATAGAACATCTTTGATAATGTCTTCTGGCCAATCAGAATCAAGATAACGGCGTGGTGTTGTTGCAGGAAGTCCCGACGGAGAATACTTTTGCTGTAGTACAGGGGTGCACATAACTGGTACGCAGCTACGCATGCGCGGCAACAATCTGAAATGCGTACGGTCACTTGTGTCACAAAGCGCATTTGCGTACCGAGGTACTTGTGAAGCTTTTCCAGAAGGCGGTTAGATCACCGGACGACAGAGTCGGTCTCCGTGTGCACAGACAGGGCTGCTGTTAACGTCGGTCTGTACAACGGAATTGTGCCAAAACTACGCCAACCGGCTACGGAGGGAGACTCCCCCCCCTTCACTGGAGAACTGCGCTAAAACAGCTGATCACAACGTTCACGCTCTGTGGTCACAAAGTACTCCACTAGCCCCCCCCCGTAATGAATTAAGACCCCACGGTTTGATGATTGATAGGTGTGTGGGCTGTCTTTCATTTTGACACGCAGAACAATGTTATAATAAACATAGATACTGTGTTAAATGGATATATCCGCCTTCTTTCATTTATCTTTCCATTCCCACAACAATATAAAGAAATGGCATATTTTGGACATAGTTCGAATGGTGATTAATCATGATTAATTAATTTTTAAGCTGTGATTAATTTGATAACATTTTTAAAGTTTGACAGCCCTAATTTGAAGTTGTGAGTTTAGTGTTTTTGACCCTAAGAAACACTGATGCATTAATCAATAACAATAATCCACAGCTCCTCTCTCTGCTCCAGAGGATTTAAAAAAGATATATCCCAATGCCAACCACCCCCCCGCCATGGAGTAAATGCATGTATGCATCGCCTTTCTAACTGCTCTGACTTGGCTCAACATGTAAAGCATAAGGCCTCACAGCACATGATGCACAGTTTGATTTCCAGCCATAGAAAGCACTTAAATGCTACAGAGCAGAGACTTGGTAGCCACTAAAGGAGCTGTTACTGGAGATCTGGTGATGCTGTTCTGTCAAAGAAACCCACTAAGGTTAAACATGAAGGCGTTTTATTGCCACTTCATCATCATTAGGGGGCCAGAAAGAAACTGCAGGTCAGACGCCAAGTTTTAGAGAGAGGGGTAATTTTGCCAGTAAATGTGAACTGGGATTGCCTCCAACTTTAATCCATGATGTCTGAGAATGCACAACATGTCACAGATAACAGTTCATACAGAGTGAAACAGGAAGTCTGATGTTAAAGAGGTCCTATACATGAGAGTAACAGATGCGTCACTTCCGGGCAAAAAGTACGGCTCCGCCCACTTTTGGGGGAAAACAAAGCTGTCATTTGAACGGCGGTCAATACAAATTCTGAAGTTATTGCCAATCCGATCAGAAATTTAAGAAAACCGTGGATTTTTGGATCTTCAAAGAGCCCGGTTCCAATGGCCAGACAGGCAAACAATTGCATTAAGCCATTAGAAATCGACGATCGGGCTCGATATATGGTTAAATATAGCAGTAGGCTGTCGATTTTCATAGATGAGAGTAACATCTATGTCACTTTACGGCCCCGCCCACTTTTGGGGGAAACATCGCCGTCATTTGAATGGCGATCGAGCCTGAAGCCACAGAGCTCTTCTGTTACTGTCCTTTCTTCTTAGAGGAAGTTCAGAAACACTGAACTCTGGATTTGTTTTAATGTTTGAGGTGCAATAAACGACACAGCAGCTTTTTGGCATGATACAACTATTATGTTCCGCCTCGCTCATGAGAGTAACAGCTGGAGAAATTACAGCCTCGCCTACTGATTTTAATTTAACCATATATCAAGACCGATTGTCGATTTCAAATGATTGAATGTAATTGTTAGCCTGACTGGCCATCGTAACCGGGCTCTTTGAAGATCCAAAAATCCACCGTTTTCAAATAATTCTGATCGGATTGGCAAAAACTTCAGAATTTGTATTTCAATGTACACACGGCATCTATTGCACGTCTGTGCGTCCTGGGAGAGGGATCCCTCCTCTGTTGCTCTCCCTGAGGTTTCTCCCATGTTCCCTTTAAACTGTGGGTTTTCTCCGGAAGTGTTTCCTTGTACGATGTGAGGGTCTAAGGATAGAGGGTCTAAGGACAGAGGGTCTAAGGACAGAGGGTCTAAGGACAGAGGGTCTAAGGACAGAGGGTCTAAGGACAGAGGGTCTAAGGACAGAGGGTGTCGTATTGTCATACTGACATTCTGTACACACTGAGACAAATGTAACATTTGTGATATTGGGCTATATAAATAAACATAAAAATAAACATTGATTGTTTTGATCGCCATTCGAATGACAGCGTTGTTTTTCCCCAAAAGTGGGCGGGGCCGTCATTTTCGCCCGGAAGCGACGTCGGTGTTACTCATCTATTATGATTTTGGTGGTTTTCCCCTTGAGTGTGTTTTTAGAGGTTTCGGTGCATGTAAATGGTCTGCAGAGGCTAAAGTCCCTGTTTCTCTGCATCATCTCCTTTGTAGACTTCCGTAACATAGTGAGCATTGTGATTTTATTTTCTTATTTATTTTTCATTATTAACCTAATTAAGTTTACGTTCGTGAATTTTAGGGTAAAGTATTTTTATTATTTAAATTAAATTCAAATTTTTTTTGATTGATATAGAACTTGTGAAAATTATAACAATTATATTTAAAAACCGTTCTTTTACTTTGAAGTATTCTAGCACATAATCAGCACCTCGTTTGTGATATTTCTTCTTTTTCCTCCCCAATTTTTACCACAGGAATATTATAAACTTGTAATTGATAATAATAATAATAATAATGCATTACATTTTTTTATTAGAGCGCTTTTACAGGTGCTCAAAGCGCTTTAGACATTACACATATTTACACAGCGCTTTACACATTACACATATTAGACATGTAAGAGTCATTACTGCGGACATTACCCACAGGAGCAAATGCGGCTAAAGTGTCTTGCCCAAGGACACGACGGCCTGACGCAGTGGCGGCCGAGGCGGGATTCGAACTGGTTGATGAATTGATGAAGACCATCTTGAGTCTAAACTGCAGTAATCACTACTTGGCAGAAAGCAAAACAACCTAAGACCTTTGCTCCTGGCCAACAGCCGAAATGATGTGCATGTGTTTGTCAGAATTGTTTTAATAGACCATGATACAATCTTTCAAATATGAGTAGATGACACGTGGGGATTAGGGTTTGTTGTGTGTGGATGCATGACATCAAATGTCTCTCGATCCGGTTCGATCCCTCTTGGCCCTCTTAAGCATTTGCCACTTTACGGAGCTACAGGGAGAACTAAAAGCAGTCTATAGGAACAAAGTGCTCCTCAGCCAAAGTCTACACATCAGGGCGGTTAGAGGCAACATGTGGGTGCTGCTGCAGAGCGATAAATAGCAAGTATGTCCTCTGCCAGTTAAGAGGCTGTTGGGAAGCCATGGATACTTAACTGTTTGTTTTTTATCCCCAAAATGTTCCCGTTCCCCTCGCTTGAAACCACCACGGAGACGTCATATAACCGATTCTGAAGCCTGACGGAACAGAGAGAACATTCATGCACAGATTGGTGTTGTTTCTCCCGCGGTTTGAGGCGATTATTCTGCATAATAGCCAGGTCGTTTAATGAATCGTTTGGGCTGCGACTGAGCTCTTCCAGATGGCTTTAATCAAATGCCACCCTTTCACATTTCAGCAGTTTGGTGAAGGAGTCATTTCTGCAGGATGATGGGTATTATTCTGGATTACTGATGGTCATGAGGAGCCCACAAAAAAAATCATGCAGTGATGTGTTTTCAATGTGCACACACGATATTTATCTTTGTATATAAATGTTAAAATAAATCGACAAATAAAAAAAAGATCGACAAATAAAAAAAATAAACCAATTATATAAAAAAATCCACAAATATATTTCTCATCCCCGCATAAATATTTCTTGTTTAAAAAAAATATTATATATACCAACAAATATTTCACATGTATTTAAAACAAGAAATATGTATGTCTGGGTCGGAATGATATATTTTAAACTTGGATGTTTTTATATATTTTTTAAGTAATTTATAACAAAAAACTATCTGTGAGAGAAAATAAATATATATATACATTATATAGATTTTTAAAGTCATTCTTTGGGTTTTCATTTATATTAAAACTGATCTGACGCCATAGCGTTTCTTCGCATGGTTCTGTTGCATTATTTCTTAACGCTTTTAATGTTATAGTTTTTGTAAAGGACTTTAAATTGCCTTGTGTTGAAATATGCAATTTCTTCAAGGATTCAAGGCTTTTAATGTCATTCGTACATCGCTACAGCGTAGTTATGACAATGACATTCTTAGGTCGCAGGCTCCTCCAACAGTGCAACACAATATAACTGATAATAGTGCAAGTAAATACAATAAAATAGAATATAATCAACTTGCCTCCTGCAGTGCTTATACTACCTACAGTGAGTTACTTTAGTTACTAGATGTCTTCTTGTTTCCACACAGGTAGCAGCGAGACACAGCCAAAGGGACGGTGACCCCCCACCGAGGCGACATGGAGCTCCAGGCGTCTCAGCTGGCAGTCGAGGGGGACTTTGAGATGTCCTGCCTGCTGCTGCCGAGCCCTCAGAGCGAGGCGGTGACCCACGAGATGGAGGAGCTGTCGCTGCAGCCGCTGCCTCCGCTCAACGAACGCAAGAATGGTGAGGACACGACGCTGATGTAGTGCACGTCTGTGAGGGCATGTTGGGATAGGATATACATTATAACAGGGTGCCATGAAGAAAGAGTGACCGGAAAATACCTTTTACACTTCCTTCTATCCAAAAGACGCCATTCAGCAGGGCAGATACCTTTATAAAAAGTCAGTCAGGAAAAAGTAGACGATTTGCTTTCAAAATGTATTTAGGATTGTACTCAAGAAACTGTACTTAGTTACTTTTCACCACAGGTAAGCAGAGTGTGACGACAGCAGGGGGTCCGCGGGGTCTTAAAAAGTATTAAAAGTTGATCAATTTAGTGAAAATGAAGGCTATTAAAAGGTTTTTTGCAGAGGCGCCGGGCAGGAAGTGGACCGGTCAGAGCATTCAGTCAATCCCCAAAATAAACTAATTTGCAGACCCTATCCCTCTGTAGTCTTTCAAGTAGCCAGCGTTCTCCTCCGGCTTACAGGCACTGTGTCAATTATATATAAAGAATAGTTATGATGATGAATGCATTTTTTTACCACTAAAATACAGCAACACATCTTTGATTCATGTCGTTTATAACTGGACTATTACAATTATTATTAACTGTGTCTGTACGAAGTAGCCTGTCCAGGAAATATGCCCAAATCAACAAAAACTGCGAGCCGGCACACAAGACGCTCCCGGTGGGTATGGCGCCGGAGGAGGCCGGACCAAAACCGCGACGCAGACGGACCCGGTGGAATCGAGGGGTGACTCTGATACAAACAAAGATCTAATGGGACATAAATAGGTTTCGCTGCTGCCTCTGTCCACATCAGTGCATTGCTTTACTTCTATTTCGTTATGTGGATATCTACCTCATGCAACCCAGTTAAAAACAATCCCTTTAGGCACGTACTGAATAAATGATCTATTAATCTCAAAACGGGCCGTTAAAGTGAGACTTTCTCCCCTGAAACTCCCATCAGTGTTCCTGCAGTGTCGGCTTCTCAGGACCTGGGTGTCGTTCTGGCAGCTTTACGGGACACTGATGGATGGGAACACGATTAACAGACTTAAGGAGTGGGTTAGATCCGCTGCTGCTTTGGCCAGTTCCTACTCAGGGCTAAGATGGTGTAGTGAGATCAGATCAGTGCATATATACATCACCACGATGAGATCAACCATGTGTCACAAACGCCAGCCAGAGCTGTGGATGAAACACATTTGGGATAATGGTAGGATTTGGGTCTGTGTGCAGGAGCGCTGCAACACGTCTGGAACATTTTTGAGGAATGCCAACAGTAGTAGCACCCACTCATCATCTGGGCTTTTGTCATTTCCCTCCTAGTGAGAACTCACACCTCATACTTTCCACTCTGCGAGCCATCCCCAGCACGTTGCCCACCACATACTTCCCCTCCCTCGTATTGGTTTAAACACACAGGTGTTAATCTGTCAACCATCCGGACAGGTCTGGGTGTCTGAGATAACTTCACTTGTTTGTCGAAAGGTCGAAAAGGACGAGTAGAGAGCTGCTGTTAGTAAAGGTTGTGATACTGAAGTGTAGAAATACTGCTACAAGTACAATTCCTGCATCCAAACTCTTACTTCAAGTGGCTCTATTATGCTTTTTGGGGTTTTCCCTTTCCCGTAGTGTGTGTTTTGTTGTTGTTGTTGTTGTTGTTGTGCAGGCACTGTGAATGGTCTGCAAAGGCTTGTATTACTTCATTAATTAAGAAGAAGAAGATGGACCTTTTTTTATTAAGGGGGAAATTCAGTTTCCACTCTGTCGTACACACACGCGTTTTTATACAGGTAATAAAGTACACACTTTTTACAACATGCACACACAGTTATATGTAAACATGCAGTTGAGAGGTCAGAGCGGAGGCAGCCATTCTAGCCGGCGCCAGTGAGCAGTTGGGGGTTAGGGGCCTTGCTCAAGGGCACCTCGGCAGTGGCCCAGGAGGTGAACTGGCTCCTCTCCAGTTCCAGTCAACACTCCGTATTTTTTGGTCCGATCGGGACGAGAACCGGCGACCCTTCGGTCCGAAGGCCTACAGACTGAACCATCATGCATTCATGTGTTTATTACTTTAATGTTGCATCTGGTAAAGGTGGAGCTCATTTTTAACACTTAATATATTACTTAGTAGCAGTGGTGGGCCGTCAGGGCCAGCAAGGCCTTCTCTGCTGGCCTAAACATCATCAGAATATAAATTTAATTTTGATATATTTTTTCCACAAATATGTATTAAATTATTCCCCATAGTCTATTCTTTTCATTTCATAGCTTTCCTCTTGGTTGCGCTGCTTCCAGCCTCAGAACAAGATTTGGAGGGCTAGCCTTTATGTTAGAGCTTTTATCCAATCATATTTCAGCCATAATGTGTTGCCAGGGTCCAAGAAATCTGCCCTTAGGCCTTCAGAATCAACAGTGCGGGCGCCTGTAGCTTAAAGTGAACGGAAAAAAAAACTGTGGCGTTAACCAATCAGATTTTGAGTTGGCGACAACGGGCCAGCTAGCAGGCGTACGATGACGTCAGCACGTGCACGTCTTTTGATTGGATACGCACTATTGAGAGGCAGAGCTATGTAGAGCTAGCAAACTGAACTTGAATTTGTTCGAGCTAATTTGTGTAGATTTCTACAAGCTGGTTTTTTTTCAACCCACAATGGCTGAAGGAGGGGAAGAGATCGATTTGGTCGCAGATATAATTACAACGCCATTTTCAAGACGAACTTTTCAAGAAAAGCTAGACATTGTGAGAAGAGAACGGCCAACCCCGACGCTAGCGAGCCTATCACAGCGGGGAAAAGGGTTTGTCCGCCACTTTCAAATCACTAACTACGAGCGGTACCCCTGGCTCACAGCCTCCGAGAGGCACTGCAAATTGTACTGCTGGGAATGCCTGCTATTTGCAAATGATCAATTTGGTGTTTGGAGCCACACTGGATTTGCAAACTTGAGTTGTCTAACCAAGGCAGCAACGAGACACCAAAGCACGGCTGGGCACTTACAAGCAATGGTGCTTTTGAAAACCTTTGGGGACACCCGAGTGGATCTACAGCTCAACGAACAAGTGCGACGGGAAACGGAGCTCCACAACGAAAGGGTGAACAAAAATAGGGAAATATTGAAAAGACTGATTGATTGTGTCCTGTTTTTGGGTAAACAGGAACTTTCATTTAGGGGACATGATGAAAGCGCCGAGTCCAGAAACAGAGAAAACTACGTGGAGCTTCTTTCTTTGCTTGCTGAGAACAACACAGACTTGCATTACCACCTGTCCACAAACAATAATTCAGGTAGGACTGTGTCGGACATCACTGAAGGCCTAGGTGTGAAATGCACGGCCCGCCACTGCTTAGTAGCCTTATTCATAAAAGACTGCCATCATTTATAAACTAATCTATATATCATATTAATAATCTTGAAAGTACGATAAAAGTACAGTTGCTCTAAAGATTGAAATGTACTTGAGACAGGACTTAGACAGATTGTTGTAACGAGAATAACTTTAAACATTTGTATTTCATTCTTACTAAAACAAAGTGTAAAAATGGCAAATTGTAGATTAACAGGGACTTTTTTATTGCTAAACACATTGACTTCCTGGAGTCTCCACTGGTTGAATGGTTACATCACAATGTGTTTACACTTTTGACTGTTTTTTTTAATGATTAAACAAAAGATGTTAATTAGTGATCTTAAGAGGCGCTTGAAGGCGGATTCTCTCGCCCCCCTTGGACACAGATAAGCTAGCTGATCTCTTGTGTTCCCAGTCTTCATGCTAGACTATGACACACAGTGGTGATAACACTTCCATCTAACTCGACAAGAAAAACAAGTGTATTTCCATAAATGTCAAACAAGTTGCATCATGTCAGTGCACTGAGATTTCTGACACATTGTAAAGCACTTACGCATCACTGTACCCTGTATACCAAGACGGTTATGCCATCACTTACTGTACGGAGGCTCAGTCACTGGTACTTTTTCATTTACAAAGCCATGTTGGATAAACTACCATCTTATATCTGCTCCCTGATCTCTCTGCGAATTGAAAGTACTTATTGCCTGAGATCGCATGCTGTGGTTTTATTAAATGTGCCAAGTGCTAGGACTGTCTTAGGGAAGAAAGCTTTTAGATGTGCAGCTCCACTAACATGGAACAGTCTGCAAAAAGAATGGACAATTACCAAGCTAGTACCACTACATGTTTTTAAAGCTCGGTTGGATGCTACACAATCAGATGCTGTTGGTACCTGTACTTGTGGTTAAATATGTAAATTGTAATCCCTGTACATTTTGCTGTATGATGTCCTTTTGTTGTTCTGTTGTTTATGTCTTCTTGTGGAACCTACTGCTGCAGGTCTCCCTTGAAAAAGAGATCATTGATCTCAATGGGATTTTACCTGGATAAATAAAGGTTTTGAATTGAATTGAATGTCTATATACACGTCAATTCTGGGTCTTTTTATACCCCGGATTCTTCGTTAGCTTCATTTGATCAGCTATGATTGGCCAACTTGTCCTGTTTCGGTTGTTCAACAGGTTTTAAATCAACGTCTAGATATTGTGTTCAGGTGAAACGAACACATCTCTTATTCTAGCCTGTTTTTCTTCCATTGACCTGCTCTCTGCGTGTGAGTGCAAACGCATCTCAGTCATCAACCTCTCTCAGCCAGAACAGGTCACAGGTCAGCGTGTTTGTCAGGCCGAGCAGCATTTCCCAGAGGATCCCAGGACAATGACACTGACAGGAAGTCTATACTTACTGCATACCTTTTTTCCAGCTATTCCCTGAGTGAATTTGAGGATAAGGATGTATAGCGCCTTTACAACAAGCCCTGTAAAATGTCTACCAGAGTATATTTTCTGTAGACAACGTGTGTAAAAGTTTAACCATAACTGAACTTGGTTTTAAAGCAGCAGTATTCCCAGACAGAGTTAGGTCATTTGGATATATGACCGTTGTGATGACGCAATCTGTGGTATTACCTTGGAAGAAAGATGTTGTGTTTTATCACCACGTTGATGAAGGGGGCACAAGCTGTTTCCTGTTGGAGAGTAAGCTTGTATTCCCTTGTAAATGTTGATGCATCCCCTCCTGTGAATGGGGAAGTGTGTGTACTTATGGTCAGTATTGAATTAGAGCACCTCCTCTTACTTAATGTGACACATCCTTATCTTGTCGGCTCAGCAACACAACATAAAAGCCTAAAAACAGTCTTTACAGCTTTAACCCTTATACCTCATTCACACCAACGGTGTTTCAGGGCCGGTTCGGAGCTGGAGCTTGAAAAGCACCGGGTTTTCGAGTTCACACCGCAGCGGAGCAGCCTCTTAGCTCCGGAATCCGGTTCGTTTCAAGCACCAAAAAATTGTCCGGCCAGAGCAAAAGCACAGCATACGTCACGCTTACGTCGGGGCGGGGGCAGGGGCAGGGGCGGGATCAACTCCTGAACAACAACAAAAAGCCCGCGTTTTATCCAGCTTGTACACAACGATGGAGAAACTTAACAAGCAGCAGTGGTCCACTGAAGAGACCAGTTGCCTACTGGGAATCTGGTCTTCCGAAAAGGTACAGAGGAAGCTGGAGCACAATCGGCCATTGTTGTTGTTGTCGGTGTGAGCTGTGAGGGGTTTCCGCGCGGTTTGGCTTTATGAAGCAGGCACGCAAACGGTTACGTCATGACGCAAACGATGACGCAATGACGCAGCACCAGTCGGACTCTGGGCGGTGTGAAAGAGCCGGAGCTAAACCAAAGAACCGGTTCTGAACCTGAAAAGCTCTAGCACGGAGCTTGAACCGGAGTTGCGTTGGTGTGAATGAGGTATTAGATACACGAGTGACTGGACCCTACACTCTTCCATAAGTGGGTCAAAAAGGAGCCGTATTAGAATAATGTGTTTTTATGCCATTTTGGTCACTTTTATAATATTTCGTATTATATTTTGGTTCGCACTAGAAATATTTTATATTTAATTTTTCACTATTTTGAATTTTTTTTTACATTTTGAAAAAAAAAGTTTTTCACATAGAACATGCATATGCGGGATCTATTTTTGGACTCCTCTATGGAAGCTTGGGGGTAGTCACTATACTAAAAACTACAATTTCTTAAAATGCTAAATTCAAAATTGGGATGGCATGAAATCCCAAACATGTTTTTTGTGAGGAATAGCTGGACATTATGAAATGATAAACCATTTTAATTACAAAGATACTTCAAGAAAACAACTCACCGGGTAAAAAAATACCCCACAGAGGCCCTATTTAGCTTATTATTAGGTACATCAATCAGTCTCATACTTTATAAGAGGTCCTCTCCTGCTGATTTTCGGGTATATATCATATTAGTGTCTATACTTAGTCCTCTCCTGCTGATTGTTCAGGTTGTATATCAGTATGTAGTGTCTCTACTTTAAAGAGTCCTCTCCGGTGCTGATGTTCAGAGTGTACATCAGTCATGTAGTGTCTCTACTTTAAAGAGTCCTCTCCTGCTAATGTTCAGGTGTATATTAGTATGTTGTGTCTCTACTTTTAAAGAGTCCCTCTCCTGCTGATGTTCAGGGTGTATATCAGTATGTAGTGTCTCTACTTTAAGAGTCCTCTCCTGCTGATGTTCAGGTGTATATCAGTATGTAGTGTCTCTACTTTAAATGAGTCCTCTCCTTGCTGATGTTCAGGTGTATTCTCAGTATGTAGTGTCTCTTACTTTAAAGAGTCCTCTCCTGCTGATGTTCAGGTGTATATCAGTATGTAGTGTCTCTACTCTTTAAAGAGTCCTCTCCTGCTGATGTTCATGGTGATTATCTAGTAGTTGTAGTGTCTCTACCTTAAAGGAGTCCTATCCTGCTGATGTTCAGGTGTGATATCATTATGTAGTGTCTCTACATGTCTCCATGCGTTAATGTTCAAAAAAGCTTCTTATTTGTCTCGTACTGCCTGTTTTTTTTGCTTTTTTTTTTTTTGGCAGCACCTCCTTTTTCACCCCTCTGTCTGAAACCAGAGCCCAGGTCTGCTCTTGATTGAGTTAGCTGGCCGGCTCTGTTTTGGTTGTTTAACCGGTTTAGAGATGTCCCGACCCTGCAGGCCTATCACATGTGTTGGAGCGCGAGTGTTACATAGTGATGTCTGTATGTTATAACTTATGGAAGTAAACAAAGGGGTCCAATGGAGGAGTTTCAGGCAGCCTTTGAAGACCATTAACATGCACACAAACCTATATAACACACTACAGGAAAGGGAAAGCCCCGAGGTTAATAGGGCCCCTTTAAGATGCAGTGGTTATTGTGCTGACTCAGACTGTCCCTCAGTAGGAGCCAGAGTAGACATCACATCAGGGTATGTTGGTATCGCCTACAGCCAGAATAAAAACCCGTTCTAAACTTTGCTGAGTGAGGGGAGGGAAGTAAAGGGGGAGGAGGACGGGGTTGTGGCTGCAGTAAAAAAAAAATGTAGTCTGGGAGGAATAGAGGATGGGCCTAATGTTGCTCCTCTAATTCGTAGAAGCATTCGGCCGGTCATGTTGCACTGCAGCTGAGAGGATATGACTATAAGCTACATCTGTTGGGCTCTAACACAAAGGCGTTGGGATCTAATGGCTTAATCCCCCAGTGTTTGGACTGATCAAAAGGCTTGTTTATATAAAGACAGACCATGGCCTGTATGGAGGTAGAGACCCCCATCTGCACTAGGTTCAGAACAGGTGAGCACTCTTTTTTCTTTATGCTACTTCCTCAACTCACCTCGGCTAATGCTGTAGCCATTGTTGCAGGTTAATGAAACAACTTGATAATAGACTTTGGTGGGTTGTTGTCAGTCTTTGCATCTCTTGATAGCCTTGTGATGTTGTTTTTTTGGGGTAGCATCTTGAAGCGGAAGGATCGAGATTAGTGTTCAAAAATATAAACACATCATTTCCGAATATTTGAAATGGTTTCAATACAAATGTTATATTTCTCAATACACCAGTACCAGCTGAGCTTTATTGCTTTCCACACACACACACACACACACACACACACACACACACACACACACACACACTCTACAAACTCATACAGCGCTGTGAAAACAATGGCCTTGTTTTATAAGCCTTTTTTCAATTAGTCCATTTCTCACTGTGGTATCAAAACCGGTATTCAATGCGGCTGTTTCTATAAGGTATTGTTTTGAAATGTTAATTTCCAGTATCGTGACGACACTACCTGTGTTGCACCTGGTAATAAAGAGATGTTTACGGGGAAATGAATTGTTACACTATTCCATTCTTAAAACTGAAGTTGCAATAGTTACCTTATAGGTGTGAGATCAAAACAAGTCCCTCATATGCCAGCACAGAAATAGTTCCACTACAGTACCATGCACCTATGTGTGCAAACAATGTATTTCAATGTGCTCGACTGGTATGATAACTTGCATGTTGTCGACCTAATGACGAGTAAGCAGGAAGTGAGAGATGTGTTTGAGGAGGATAGCGGTCAGTATGTGGTTACCTTCTCATCTCGATGTCATTTCTTCTCTATTTATTTTCCCTTTATATATTTATATTCTTCTGTGTGCTTTCCCCGGTTTTACCTCTTATTTTATTTAACATCATTTCTTCTTTCTTCTTTCAGTGCTGCAGTTGAGGCTTCAGCAGAGGCGGACCCGCGAGCAGCTGGTGGATCAGGGCATCATGCCATGTGAGTCAGCTGTCCATCACTGATAGACCTGCTAATGAACCCAGATATCTGAAATAATACAAAAAATGTAATCTATTTTTATCTAGATAATTTATCTTTAACATCGTGTTCAGACTGAATGGACCTGACGGCACCTAAAGCTCACTTATTACCACATTTAACATTCAAGATTCAAAGGTTTTATTGTCATATGCACAAAGCTACAGTGTAGAAATGGCAATGAAAATGTTATGACCTCCGAAAATACAAAATAAAAAGTCTATATTCATTTAAATAGAATATGATATGTACAAGCACAGAATATAAAATAATGTAAATTAAGACAAAATTAAATACGGTTTATAGCGTTGATAACATGCAAGAAAACACAGTATCTTGTCATTTATTCTCTGCAAACGAGTGTAAAAGTTGTGCTATCACTTAGTGCATTAATGAAAATGTTGTGTGTTGCAGCTCTGAAGAGCCCAGCTGCTTTCCATGGGCAGATTCGCAGCTTGGAGAGAGCCAGGGTACGGAACAGCGTTTGGAAATAAAGTGCTAACTGTGGTTTCAGAAAACACACTCCTGGAATAGCAAAAGAGGATTAACTTGAATGTTTTTCTTTCTATTTAGACGGAGAATTTCCTCAAGCACAAGATCCGCAGCCGTCCGGAGAGAGCAGAGCTGATCAGGATGCACATCCTGCAAGGTACCAGTCATTCTCTAGTCTTTACTACAGACATGTCTATTCATCTATTTTCACTATTATCTAGTAGGTTCACATAGGCACAAATTAAACCCACCGCACAGGGTTTTACGTGTAGCTACTGCCTTTTACTCCAGATATTCTCTTCTAGTGGTTCAAAGAAACACTCAGAGTTGAATTCCCATTTAAATAAAGTTTTGAACTGCATGCCAAACTATTCAACTCGCACAAGTGGTCTAAAGCTGAGCCTGTTTGCTTCACCTGTCGCTCTGTGTGTGAAGAAAGGCTAAGTTAGGTGAAACCCAGGATCAGAAGATATTAAGGACCATGTGGCGTTTTTAATTCTAGGGAAAATACTGAGCCTTAATATTATCTGCAACTGTACACAAATACAGAGAATCGACATGCAAACAAAATGGAAGCTGCACAGCGTTCAAATGGAGATTTACACATTTGAATGTCAACACTACGACTGATTCGAGCAATTGTGTGACATCTTTTCACTTTCTCCTCAGAGACCGGAGCAGAACCATCACTACAGGCCACCCAGATGAGGCTGAAAAGAGCCCGGCTTGCCGACAACTTAAACGAAATGATCTCCCAGAGACCCGGCCCCATGGAGCTGGTGGAGAAAAACATCCTGCCCGTGGATTCCAGCGTTAAACAGGCAATAATCGGTGAGAGAACAGTGATGATAGCCAGTCCGAAAGAGGTTGTTGCAGAGAAAGGATGAGAAACACTGACAATAACAAGAGAATCTTTGTTCCTGAAACTTTCAGAATCTCTTTACACGTTTTTATTTATAAAAGACATGAACAAGTGGATTTTGCATAATAGGTGACCTTTAAGAGCAAGGGTGTCCAAACTTATACGAAATATACGAAGGGCTGGGCCGCTCACTAGAGGTATATGGCCTCATAAGTTCAGTTATAAGTTAGCAAAATCAATCATGGTGAATGATGCTTGTGAGTGTTGGCAGCTCATCCCTTACAACAGAAGCTCAGATTGATTATAATAAGGAGAAATATGAAGGGTGTATTTCAAGATTGTTAGGTAAATAAGTCATTGGGCTTTTTTCTTATCAACTAAGATATGTTAGAAAGTGTTTCCAACTTGACTGAATTTATTTGAAAGGTGGTCTTATTAACACATGAGTACTACTGTGTGTGGGGGGAACTTCTGAAGTAATAATAATAATAGATTTATTTTGTTAGCGCTTTTACAGGTGCTCAAAGACGCTTTACAGATATAGTGAAAAGAACAACAAATA
>NW_022990139.1:27500-30000 GCF_902827175.1 Gymnodraco acuticeps | reverse complement strand
AATAATTCAGCCCCGGGGCCCGTTTAATACCGGGGCTCGGTACCCATCCCTACCGGACACCCCCCTTCCCCCCTCCACTCCCATTGCTCCCCGGGCGCTGTACAATAGCTGCCCACTGCTCCTAGTACTAGACTCCTGGTTAAATGCAGAGAACACATGTCACTGTGTGTGCTGTGTGCTCTGCATGTGTGACCATTAAAGAGGGTTTCATCCCTTCTATTCTATTTAAAAAATCAGACTCAGAAAATGCATCAAAAATAATCACTTGCCTCTCAGGGCTTCCATATAAATACTTGTTTATTTCTTGTTTGCTTACCTCCATTGCCCTTTATCTAAAAACACCTGCAAGTCAAACATTGATGTTTTCAATGACCCAGAGAGCCTTTAGATAGTTTCTAATAACAACTCTTGTGTAATGGTATTAACAGGGTGTTGTTTCACCAGCTGCTGTTCCCATACATATGCTCCATTCAACACACTGTGAACTGTGGTTGGTTGACAGCTTTGTTAGTAAGGCACAGGCTGGATGGTTTGTTCATATTGAAAAACACACTTCCCCTTCTTCCTGTCTTTCATTCCCCTTCAGTAATCTCTCCTATAGTACTCCTTTGCCCCCCTTTCCTCTCACTCCCACCTCCTCTTCCTCTCTGCTCATTCATGTGATGCGGAGGTAGTGTAAATGATTTCCTGATCCAACACTGACCTCCATGTTTTCTGTGTGTTTGTCCCTGCAGGCCTGTGGCAGAGGGTCAGAGCTCCATCATGTTGTCTCTAGCTCCTCCATCTTCCTCCGACGCACCGTCTGCTCTCCGTCCAAACAACTCGCTCTCCAACCGCAAGCCGGGAGTCCTGCCTGCCAACCTGGAGGAGATGAAGGTAGCTGCAAACCCCCTCACTGCACATCTTACATTTATATTCAATCAATCAATCAATCAATGTTGGACTTCAGAGTTTGTACAGTATGACAATACGACACCCTCTGTCCTTGGACCCTCACATCGTACAAGGAAAAACTTCCAAAGAAACCCCCCAGTTTAAAGGGGAAAACACTGGATACTGATCTGTATCACCCTCTTACATTTGTACATTTGCATTTGCAGGTGGCTGAGTTGAAACTGGAGCTGAAGCTGCGCGGCCTCCCTGTGTCGGGAACCAAAACTGATCTGATCGAGCGGCTGAAGCCTTTCCAGGAGAACCACAACACCTCCGCTCCGAGCAACAACTCTATCTCCACCACCAACATGCAGATGGAGGTCAAAACCAGTGTCCTTTCTCCACATGAGAACATGAACCCAACATCGCCACTCTCACCAATCCCCTCCGAGCGCTCCACCCAGGACGGAGGAAAACCTGAGACTCCGTCATTTGAAACGCACATGGTGACCTCCAACTGGACCCCCACCTTCCAGTCTTTCCAAATCCCCCAGGAGAAGGACAGGCGGCTGCACGAGAAGGAGCAGCAGATCGTGGAGCTGATGAAGAAGCTGGAGCAGGAGCAGAAGCTGGTGGAGGAGCTGAAGATGCAGCTGGAGGTGGAGAAGAGAGGCTGCTCAGCTGACTCTCCCACCGTCACCTCTCTACCTGCCGTGAATCTCCTGAACTCTAACGTGGTCAAAATGGAAGGAGCACTGCTATCAAACTGTGCATCCACCACTGCTACCATCCCTAATCAGATCCTGGGCTCCACCTCTCTCTCTCCTCGGCCCACCGTGGTGAAGTTGGAGGATCTGACTGTTTCCTCTGGGAAGCCGATCCAGATTCAGACCCAGACGCAGCTCATCTCTCAGATCCAGCCTCAGATCACCAGCAGGAGTCCCAAACTGCAGACCCAGCAGTTCTTCATCAGCCACCAGGGCAGGGTGGTGCCTCAGACGCTGCTGACCTCCACCGGACAGGCGGGGACTCAGATCCTCCTCCCAGTGTCGCTGCCTAGCAACGCAACTGCCATCCAGCTGCCTAGCAACACCGTCAGCCTGCAGGTGAACAGCAGTAAAGTCTTTATTGAGTGTTTTTTAAATGCCATTTTATAATATGTGGCTTAATGTGTTATATATGACTGTATATCGCAGGTTTTTAATTCGTGGTTAAACGGTTACAATACTTATCCAAAATAAATGCATGAACAGTTTAGATATTTAGCTTGAAGTTACGAATAGCATTTCAAATAGGAAGCTAAAATGAATGGATAAACAGTTAAAATGTTGAGCTTAACATACGTGGATAAAGAGTTAAAATCTAGGTAAAATAACGCATGAACATTTAAATATTCATCTAAAATGAATGGTTAAACATTTCAAATAGTAAGCTAAACTAATGAAAGTAGGTGGAATAGGACGTTTTGCTGGGTGTCCCATGCATGCTAGTGGCGTTTCTTTATAACCAATCGGTTGTCTGCAGTGTTTTGACTCCACCTTCTAGTACTGGCTCAGCTTATTCTAACTTTGATTGAGGTGGCACCAAAAAAGCACAATCCTAAAAGTACTAAAGTATCTAAAAATAG